>NC_138343.1:120312027-120497411 GCF_046562875.1 Panthera onca
AACACTGGACCGTAGCTGGGGAAGTCCCCCTTCTCTCTCTCTCTCTCTCTCTCTCTCTCTCTCCTTCATTCTGATTGCTTTATGACTTTTTATGAGCAACTCACTGTGCTTCTCTCAGGTGTTTCTCTACTGTGAAATCAGAGACTTCTTTCTAAAAAGAGAAGTGGTAAACAAGACCTGGGAACGCTGGTTATACCGCTGGTTAGTGGGAAATACTGCCCAAGGAGACTTCTAAGCCGGTGGTTGTTTCAGGGTGTGCCATCCAGAATTACCTGGATGGCTGGCGGAAGTAGATTGTCGGGTTACAACACACACACCCCAGTTCTGGATTCAAAAGCCCTGGGATGGGGCCCCAAGCGTTTCTATTTCTCACAATTTCCCAGGGGACGTTGATGCTGCTGGCTCAGGAACCGCACGTTGAGAATCACTGTTTGGGGATCTGTCGCAAGGAAACCAAAGAAGCGAATGCAGAGACAAAGAAAATATTTGGGAAATTTTTTCTCAAGGGGTTGCACGTTCTGGGGTCCGGCTTCGTGTCCTTTTCTATTCCCTCCACGGGGCATGCAGTGTCTGCCTAATGCTTAAATGCCAGCGGGGAAATCAACCCACTCGTTCCAAGAGATGTGTGGCTGGCCCCCCTGTATCGACGTTTGTGCGCGCCTCTTGTGCTCTCCAGACAGATTTCGGTCGTCAGTCTACGAGTTACAGACCTGGATGGATTAAGGTCCTGCTGCTGTTGGCTCCTTTGCGACCCCTAAGGGGGAGAGAAATATGGGCACCCGGCATCCACGCCCTCTGCGACTCCCCGGTTGCGCAGAAGGTCCAGCGAAGATTTCCCTTTCACTCCAGTGGTAGGAGGAGGATTGGCTCCGGGATGGAGCCCGGGGCGTCGGGCGGGCTCGTGGGAAGTCCGCCGGAGTTGGGACGCAGGGGCGCTGGAGGGGTGGTGAGCGCCGGGTGTGGCTCGCAGGCTGGGCGGGGCCCCGATCCCAGAGGACAAGTGGGGAAAGGAGGGTTTTCCTCCGCGGCTTTTCTACCCCCCTCCCCACCCCCCTCCCCCCGAGCTGATGGAAGAAGGCAGGAGGAGAAGGAAGGGCGCTCCGAGCGCCGAGCTGCAGCCTACACGGCCTTTTCCGGGCGCCGCCTCCGCAACAGCGGGGTACGTGGTTCGGACCGCCCCGCGCGGAGGCGCCACCCGGGGAGGATTCTCGGGTTAGGACCCGGCACAGCCACCGAGGGGAGGCGCCCGCCCCACGCCGTTGGCGAGCCGAGCTTCCTTTCCTGGCCCTGCATCCTTCCCTCCAGATGCTGGCTGTGCCCCTGCAAGCTCGCGAGCTGCCAGCTGCATCGAGAGCTCCTCTGGTCCCGCTGGGCTGCACGCGCCTTTGATCTTCAGATCCGGGCGGGCTCCGCGGGGGCCCCCCCTCCTCCCCGGTCATGGTCACGGAAGGATTACCCACCCCCGGGACAGGGCTTAAAATCCCCTCCCCAGGGCAGAGGGAGGAGAAAGGAGTGAAAAGGTGGAGAGAACTGCCTTTTAGAACACAGTAGAGAGCCGACTTCTCCGAGGAACAACTTCATCCTTGTCCCCCAGCACCCAGCGGGGCGGTGCCCGACTCCTCCAGAAATGTGGAATCAAGAGGGAATCATTGACTGTCCGAGGCTATGGTGAAGGAAGCTGGGGCAAAGAAACTGACAGCGGGGCTGTTGCTGTGCTCGAATTGAAACTGAACTCTTACCATGAAGTCTCGGTACATATTTGATAGAAGCATAGACAAGCAGACATGATGGGACTAGGTGGCGTCACCCCCCTGCCCCTCCCCCCCCCCCCCGACGCTCAGATGAAATCTGTTCTTTTTTTCCCTTCCCAGTAGAAGATGACATTATTGGTTTTGAATTTATTTGGCCCTTGGGATAGAATCATTAGCTTAAAAGGAGCTTTGAGGAGCAAAATAATATGAGACACCTTGTAAGAATAAAATGATCCCAGGACCTTATTTTAAAATTAATCCAGTTGGTGATATTAATCCAGTTGAATTAATCCAGTTGAATTAATCCAGTTATCCAGTTGGTGATAAGGAAGTAGTTGGTTGCCTTTTAAGGATGCAGTTAGATCTTCATTTAGTGAATGGTATAGTGGAAAGAGCTTTTGATTAAGTCCTTGAACAGGAGACTTGACCATTTAGACCTTGGTTCTTCCATCTATAAAATGAGTATAATAATGACTCCTTTGATAACATAAGGTCTAGTGCATGTTAGACACTAATTAATATTTATTGTTCTCCTCTCTTCTCCCCTTCTTCTGGACCTTAAGTTATAAAAGTGCCTCAACGAATGATACACATTTACCCTAAACGGTTACCTAGCCAGTGGTAAACGATATTAAATTCTTGTGATGATCTAATCACCTTGGGTTATCTTGAATGTGATTAAGACAGGTTACATTCAAGTGTTGTCTTTCTTCAGTGAGACCTCACCACCTTAGGTGCAGTGGAAGCTACTCGAAATTCTGTATTTTTCAGCCTTCATCACTTTATCAATAGCAGGTAATTCTTATTTTGTTTCATTTCTCTGTTTATGTATCGAGTTGTGTATCTTCTCTAGCTCTCTGAGAACAAGGGCGATGTCAGGCTCGTTCACCTTGGTTTTCCCAGTACCTAGCACAGGGACAGGCACATGGCAAGTGCTTGAAGAAGAATGAATGGAAAAAGCTTAATAAGTTTCTTAGAGATGTCTCTGTGTGGTAAGTTCATGTTGCATTGCTGTAACCACTGTAATATATGTAACCAATATACGGTTGACATATATTGTCTAATCTTAATTTTAGAATCTGATGATGAACACTTACTCTGTAATAATTTAAAAAGTCATCACCAATTCTATCAAAAGGGAATTACCCTGACACATTGGTCCTCATCATATTAGAATTCTTTTTTTTTTATTTTTTATTTTTATTATTTATTTATTTATTTATTTATTAGCACTGAAACCCAGGAAAGGTCTATATTAAGTATTGTGTCTTTCAGAACATTGTGGGTCTCCCTTCAACATCCTTACCATCACTGGGGAGTGGTCACCTCTACATTGTTCTGCTTGGTTCCTGGGGTCTTTGACTAATCAATTTCATTAGAATTCCTTTTTCTTCTGCATTTTATGTGAATACCACCACCTTCTGCTGCCCCCTAACCTCTTACTTTCAGGCATCTGTCACCCACTCAATAGCTCCTTCCTCCACCATTTTTTTTTTTTTTTTTCTTAACAAGCTTTCTTTTTCTCCCCACCAAGGACTAAAAAGAAACCCAAGACATCTCTAAACCCAGGGGAATTTTTCAAACCAGCAGGGGTCATTTGGTTACAAGGAATAAAAATCCCTTCAAACTTGCTCAATTAAAAAGGGGAATGAGGCATTGTAAAGACAGTCCGAGGAATTTGGCTGACATCTCCAGGCAGAGAATAAACAGTAGGGAAAATCTACTGGGAAACTGAAAGTTTGGAGTGAAACACCCTCTCTCTCTCTCTGAGACCTTAACTCTGCTTTTTCCACCAGTCCTCTGCATTTTCTCCTCTGATTTTTTGTGATGAGTCACTTCCTACTCCTCCTGAACTTTTTTTTCTTTTTCTTTTTTAAATTTTAGAGAGAGAGAGAACAGACAAGCAGGGGAGAGGGGCAGAGGGGCAGAGAGAGACAGAATCTAAAGCAGCCTCCATGCTCGGTCGGATATGGGGTTCAATCCCATAACCCTGGGATCGTGACCTGAGCCAAAATCAAGAGTTGGAGGCTCAACTGACTGAGCCACCCAGGCGCCTCTCCTGAACTTGCTATTTTATATGTGGTTGGTGGGTTAGGTTGCTGACCATGGCCCCAGTTCCACACATACAGTTACAGCTCCACTTTCCAAAATTTGAACCTCCACATGTCTTAATTTGAATTCTCAAGATAGGGACTTGTTCTAAGAAGCTCTGAATAAACTCTCCAAATCAGTTGTATGCCTCTTGCCCTGTCAACTTTGGTTGGCTGGAGATGGATGGACAGGTTGGTTACTGACCAAGGCAGATTTTATGAAATGGAGGCTTTAGGTGAGACAAGAATCCCAAATCTGCTTGCTGTAAATGTAACCTAAGGCAATTAGGGCTGGGGTGTCTGCATATGGGCCACCTGGTTTTATTCTGCTATACCAATGGTGAGCAGCATGTGATGGGGAAAAGGTCAGGTTATTGTGTCTATGTTGTGGGAATGAGTGGGGATAACGACAGCAATAAAACATATATTCATAGAACCCACATGATCTGCTTCATGGAATAGAAAAATCTTATTGAAAAAAATCAACACCACTCTTGAGCCAATAAAATGCTATTATTGAGCATATTTAGAAATATGCTATTCAGCATAGATTCAGCCTTCTTAATATTTTTCATCCATTTGCATTACACAGAGCACATTCATATGCACTATCGTATTTTATCTTCAAAACAACCCTAACCAGGAGGTATTATTCTCCCTTTTCATGTAGGACACCTGAAACTCAGAGAAGGGCGGTAAATCGCGAGAAGTTATATCGTGGATAAGCAGCAGAAAGGTTAGCATAGAATTATTGTATTTAAACTGAAATGTGCTTCTGCCTTGAGCATAGGAGAAGCTCCAAAAGAAATTAAGGATGGCTGGCTGTAGCCCCGAAAAAGAAGTACCTCCAATGAAATCATGACACGATGCTTTTGTTTTCAATTCAAACTTTTGTTTCACACTTATTTAAAGATCTGTTTTAGACTTCTTAGTAAGTATATTTCTATCCTATGTCACTACTACAAAAAAGGGAATTGTAAGCAAAATAAGTTCATTAAAATACTCCAAAAGCTATGTTTTGCATTCGAAGTCTGATTTATTCTAAAATATTTATTCACGCTGCCATTAAAATCTGATGACTTTCTACCATTATGTATTATTTAGTCTTTGTCATATAATAAACCATGCCATTACATGATGTATTATGTCATATAATAAACCATGCCAGATCCTAATGGCTTAACACAGTAAGCATTTATTATCACTCAGAATCTGCAGGTCACTTGGGTGGTTCTGCTGGTCTGAGCAGGGCCCCGCTGTTCTCAACTGGCTCATTTATCTGTGGTTGGATAGCAGTTTGTCTGAGAGCTAGCTGGTCCAGGATGGCCTCACTCACATGTCTGGTAGCTGGCTGGCTATTTCATTGGCTGGAGTGATAAGAGCGACTGAGTCACATGTTTCTCATCACCCAGTAGGCCAGTCTGTACTTGCTCTCATGGTGACTTGGGAAGGAACAGAAGCAATGCCTCTTGGACCTAGATAGCATCACTTCAGCTGTGTTTTATTGGCAAATGCCAGTCACAGGGCATCTTGGATTCACAGGATGGGGAAATAGATTCTATCTCTTGATAGAATTACCTTCTCTTGACAGGAGAAGCTGCAAAGTCACATTGCCTAGAGCATGGGTCAGCAAAGGGTGGAGATTTGGAACCATTTTTATAATCAATCTGTCATATTGAAGTTTTCCTAAAACGTCTTCATTTTCAGAGTCTAGTCCTTCTGAATCGCTTCGCACTTTGAATTGCCAATATCTAGGGGCACCTAGGTGGCTCAGTCAGTTGAGCGTCCGACTTCAGCTCAGGTCATGATCTCGCAGCTCGTGAGTTCGAGCCCCGCGTTGTGCTCTGTGCTGACAGCTTGGAGCCTGGAGCCTGCTTCGGATTCTGAGTCTCCCTCTCTCTCTGCCCCTTCCCGCTCATGCTCTGTCTCTCTCTGTCTCTCAAAAATGAATAAACATTAAAAATTTTTTTGAATTGCCAATATCTAGTGATTTACCACCCAGTTTTGTTCTCTGAGCTATTAAGAACATTTCTTAGAAGAATTCTCTGTTGTCACTGAGATTCTCTTCCCAGCCACTGATACACCAGTTCTGCAAGTTTCAATGCTCACTCTTTTCTGATTTTGTCGGAAGAAAACAAAATGTCATCATAAATGAGTCACGTCAACCTTTCTTTTCCTTATTCTTAGAAATTTGGGGGTTCTTCTGACTCTAGTTACATTCTTTGGTATGCATAGTGGGCTGAATGGTGGTCCCAAAGATCTCAGATCCTAATCCTTGAAAACGGTAAATGTTACCTTATTTGGAAAAGGGGTCTTTGCAGATGTATTAAGAATGTTGAGATTGAGAGATTATCCTTGATTATTTATGTGGGCCCTAAATGCCATTACTAGTGTCCTTTTAAGAGAATTGGAGGGAGAGATTTGATACACAGAAGAAAAGGTGATGTGAAGACAGAGGTAGAGATTAGAGTGATGTAGCCACCAGAGGCTGGAAGAAGCAAGGAGTGGATTCTCTCCCACAGCCTCCAGAGGGAGCAGGGCCATACCCACACCTGGATTTTGACCCAGTGAAACTGATGTTGAGCTTCTGACCACCCACTAAGAAGGAGTAAGTTTCTGTTGTGCTCAGCCACTAAGTTTGTGGTCATTGTTACAGCAGTCACAACAAATGAATACAGGATGTGATAGGCAATCCCTTGCACATATCTTAGTAACAAAATGGAACAGGGTCATCTGCTCATGGTTTACCTCCTTCCTTAAGTTCTGTAAGTCACTTGGATGTTGCTTTGTAGAAAATACAGAATGTGGGCATTTCTCCAATGACAAATGCCTTTGTTCTTACCTGTTACTTTTCTATTTTCATGCTTTCCAGTGTGTAACAAAATAATATTTATTATTTCTTATTTATATAACAAAACAACATTTTTTTTTTTCTGATGCTGAACCAGACTTTAATCTTTTTAAGGCATTTTTAATGGTAATTAAACTCAGCAGGGATGATACCAACAATATAGAAAATTCAAACAAAGAAAAAATGTTTTTAATTTTTTTAATGGTTTTTTTTTTTGGGGGGGGGGAGGGGCAGAGAGCGACGGAGACACAGAATCCAAAGCAGGCTCCCGGCTCCGAGCTGTCAGCACAGAGCCTGACGCGGACTTGAACCATGAACTGTGAGATCATGACCTGAGCCCAAGTCAGATGCTTAACCGACTGAGCCACCCAGGCGCCCCGAAGAGACAAATGTTAAGATGCATCCCGATTTTAGAAATGTAAAACTGTGAAAAATAACGTATTTTAGAACGATGGTCCGCAGTAGCTCATTGCATTCCATGCACCATCACTAAGTGTCGAGGATCTCGTGTTACACACTGGAAACAGATGTCCCCTTCCTGATCTCCAGCCTGGGTCTTCCTCTTCAGTAGTTGTACAATCTCCTCTCCTCGAGGACCTGGAAGAGCAAAGAAGTCTCGTACTCAAAAGAGCCAACTGTGCCAGTTTCCGGAAGGGTCTCCTACCAGTACATGCTGGCCTCCCCTGACCCACTGGAACCACGAGGCTCCAGGCGGCTCAGCCTGTCATTCATGAAGCCAGCTCAACGTGGACTGCTTCTAACTGCTGCTACTCTGGACTAACATCATTCTCCCAGTAGTGGGTGAATATCTGGGGAAGTGATTTCGAGGGTTCCCTTTCCGAATCCAAGGTGGTGTCCTAGAGGCTTTTATTTTCCTAACGCTAAAATTGGATCTCAGGCCATCTGGAGATGGGCTAGTAGGATGGGCCATCATTGTTACTACACTGATAGAGGAGGCCATTTTGCAAATAAATACTCTTGATTTGGGGTGCCTGGGTGGCTCAGTCGGTTAAGTGTCCGACTTCAGCTCAGGTCATGATCTTGTGGTCTGTGAGTTCGAGCCCCACGTGGGGCTCTGTGCTGACAGCTCGGAGCCTGAAGCACCTGCTTTGGATTCTGTGTCTCCCTCTCTCTCTGCCCCTCCCCTGCTCACACTCTGTCTCTCAAAAAATAAATAAATGTTAAAAAAAAATTTTAAAAAATACTCTTGATTCAAAGCCAAAAAAAAAAAAATATCAGAATATGATGAGTGCATTCCAAGAAATTTATCTTTATTGCTGGAAAATCAACACCCAAACTATGAAGGGTATATCTTCAGAGTCAGCCATGACCCGTGATAGCTGAACTTTTTATTCCCCACCTGCAAAGCCTTCTACATCATCTAGGGGGCCTTCTCCTCAAACAATTTACAAACCCCCATTTTTTTTTGTCTGTCCTTTCCTTTTCCTTTTTCTTTTGAATCTTATAAATCAACTCACACATTATGTGATACTGAATTCCACTGTCTCTCTCAATATTTATATCAGGTATATTCTAACTTATTAGTATAAAGGTTTTACAAAGTGGTTATTTTCAGGGCGTCTGGGTGGCTCAGTTGGTTGGGTGTCTGACTTTGGCTCAGGTCATGATCTCGCGGTCCATGAGTTCGAGCCCCACGTCGGGCTCTGTGCTGACAGCTCAGAGCCTGGAGCCTGTTTCAGATTCTGTGTCTCCCTCTCTCTGACCATCCCCCATTCATGCTCTGTCTCTCTCCCTCAAAAATGAATAAACGTTAAAAAAATTTTTTTTAAAAACCAAAGTGGTTATTTTCAAAACTTCATAAATGGGCCTGAACTTTGCGGGCTCTGCTACTAAGTTGCTCTGACCCCAAGATAATTGTGTAATCACTCTGTGCCTTGGTTTCTTCACCAGTGGTAAGATTTCTAAAGTTCCTTCCAGCATTAAAAAAAGAGGAAGTCATGACTCTAGAGGAAAAATTTCCTGTGATTTTTGAGCCAGAATGCGGGTATTTTGCCAGATAAAGATCCACCCAGTCTCAACTATATGTTATAGAAAATCCCAGAAATTGTTGGCACATGACTCGTTTTGAAGCCTCTGCTGGTCCCATCAGAACCGAAAAGGGCATGAGATTTCTTCTACGCATCTCTCTCATTAGAATGATTTTCTTTCCCACAAGTTACATACTGGTTAGAGAACATTCCAAACCAAGTTATATGTTCACATCTATGTAGTTATCATTCTGACCCTGGTCTGAGTCTCATCTCTACCAATGGCTGGATAAGCAAAATGGGGCTAAAAAGACGAAGACGGTCCAAAGGTATGGTACTCTCTGAAGTACTAAGCCTACAGAAGCTTTAATTTTTTTTTTCATATTTTGCTTATCTCATCCACAGTGAAGCTAACCATTCCATGATTTTCAGATAGTTAGATGATGACTGACTTTCTACTCTTTCACTCTAGGCCTTCATGCCCATCTTGAATCCTGGTCTGCATTTTCCAGAAGTAGAGTTATGAGCCAAGGAGTATGACCCATTTTAGGCTCTTCATACACATTGCCAAAATGCTTCGTATTTTATGCCAGATCAGCAATTTCTAGTTGGCTGCTTGGACTGAATTTTAAAGTTAACGTTTTTTTCCTCTTGCCCATGTAGGGAAGTCAGGCCCCTGAGCAGATAAAAAGAGCGATGGGTTGGGATTAGTGAGTTTCTCTCTCCTCCACTAATTCCCACCATTACCCCCTTTGGGTCGATGTACAACTTAAAAAATAATAGTATTTGTTCTTGGGCAGGCCGAAGGAGAGCATGAAAAAATAAAAACACTGAAACTGTGCAGCTGTTGAGGGAAAGCATAAACTGGTTTCCAAATTCTTGTTTTTCCATTCCTTCCCTAAGAACCTTTCCTCCAAATTATATCTTGTATGCCTCACAGGAAAAAGGCATTTACCCCCAAACTAGAAGCCCCAAAAACAGATTGCTGCCAAATGAAAACAGATATGTTAATTTTTTTTTCTGACAATAAAAATAATCTATGATAATTTCAAATCATTCAGAAAGAAAAGATTTACTTCCAAAGAGATCGATAAACATAACAAAATTAGGTATTGCATATACAGTTTTTATTCTACTTTTTGCCTCAATATTATAAACTAAGCTTTTGCCACATCATACAAATATGTTTTGGAAACATGATTTTTAAAGAGAGGGCAATATTTCATTTAATGCATAAAGCATAACATGTTTTCATACACTTAGGTTGTTTCCAATTTCTCTCATGATAAATAATACTGCATTGACCATCCTTACACATCCTTACATCTTTACTTCTCAGATTATTCCTGAGAATAATAGAAGTGATTTTTTAAATAAATAGTATAAACTTGCTTTGCAGAAAGTCTATACTCATTCAAAATCTCACCAGCAGTGTGTAAGAAAGTACCTTATAATGAGCTCTTATGAGCCCTGAATATCATTTTCTATATCTTTGTCAAAAACATCTCATTGTTTTTCTCCAGTCTGCTCTCAGACCAGGTCTGGGTAACTTTATTAATTTACTCATAGGGCTGTTACAGAAGGCAGGGGAAGGATAGAGGGAGAGAGGGGGAAGGACAGAGAGAGAAAGGAGTTTCTGTCCCCAGAATTGTTCACGCATTGCTCTGAAAAGCAAGTTATTTCCTTGGTAGCACTTGGCTTGGGGTAGTTGCTGATTTATGTGGTCATTTGGAATTAGGCACCCCCCCCCCCCCCAGAGGTCCCCTCTATGGTCTGGTTACATTCGTTTCATGTTTAACTTTACTGTTATGAAATATTGAGGGACACGTAGAATAGATGCCAGGTCATATCCCTTGTTTTGCACAGAGCTCAGAAGTCCTGTGAGAAATAACTTGAGCTCTGTTTATAATTGGAATGAAAGATGTACAACCCTGATAACCTGTAGGTCTCCAAAGTATTCTGGACTAAAGGGAGAACGGTGAAGGCTGAATGAAAAGTATCACATTGAGTGAGAAGGAGGGGAGTGGAGTAAGCCTAACGGTACAGCAAGGTGTGGATATGGAACAGGGCTCTTGTTCCAAAGAGAGTAAGAAACTGAGCCCAACTATCCTCCAAACTGATCAATCACTGAGGGCTGAAAGAACAGTATCCCAGGAAAACAAGTTACTGGGCTGCGACAGCCCCTTTCTTAAGAGTGGGACATCAGAAATAGGAGATTTCCTATCGTTAGTGTGAAAGGAACACCAGGAAACCGCCCAGGGCTTAGCAGAGGAGAGGCAGACACCCGGGGGAGTTGAAGGTCGGCGGTCCTAAAGCAGCTGATGTTGGTTCCAGCAGAAGAGCCTCAGCTGCCGCTGAGCAGGAAGGCGCCAGAAGCTAACACTGGCTCCAGGGAGCCAGAGGACCCCATCCTGATCACCTTGAGACAACCCTCATGCTGCCACTCCAACCCAGCTCCCGCACCCCCAACTAGTCTTCCAGAGATGCCAACATCACAAATGACCCGTACAGGGTCATACTCCGAGGAATTCCTGAAGCAAAACACCACACCTTGCTAATCCCGATGAGGCAGCTCAGAGCATTGGCGTGTGTGGGGTACAAATATGAAAGATTTATTTATCAACTGGTGAAGCCTTTTATATCTTTATGAAACTTATGGGCATGTTCTCACCTGGCTGGGGCTTAATGTATTCGTCTGTTGTCAATAAAGAAAGCCTTTTTATTTCTCAAGTTAAAAACCTATTGGTTATTATAAATTCCATCTTTATACATGCCAGTGTGTGATTGTTACTAATGGGGTACGGATCTTTCCATATCTATATATCTATATATATACATATATAGATATATAGGTATATAGGTATATAGACCCACACATACATACATCATACATACATGCACATGTCCCGTGTCGATGGACAGTTTTAACTGCCCAGGGATAGGAACATAAGCCAGTTTTATTTTCCCAGCATTACTGTGCCATGTTGAATCTCCTTTTCCTAGTGGGGAGCAGATCCCTAATGATATTTGGGGCAGCTACTGCAGCATTTCCAACACTTCGTTATTAAAAGACACATTCAGTATCGTCCAGTTTAAAACTCAGATATCCTATGTGATGTACATCTCACCTCCTCTGCTAGCCACGGCTGGACAGGGGCCTGCATGGGTGTCCTCTTTGACCCCTCCATTGTGGTCACTGACTCGGGTTGGAGTGAAGGCAAAGAAGCCTGGCTCATCTCTTCCCCCACCTTATTCAAGAACTTGTTTCTGTCGTAGTAGGTGTTGACAGAGACTATGAGAGGGGGTGCTTCTTTATTGACTGCCCACTGTGGTGGTCCTTTGTGAATTGCCTCTCGCTTGCCCTGGCTGCCCTCTAGGAAGCAAGGGGCCAAATGCGCCCTCTCACAGGAGCCTGACAGTAAATTCTTCTTCAGTCTCTTTTCTGGAGGGGAGCGCATTGGGAGGAGAGAGTGCCAGGGGGCCTCCCTTCTGCATAGTTCTCTGAGGTGGAGTTTGTCTCCGTATCTTCCTGTCTAGCTTTCTCAATGCCTTCAGCCCCTGCCTTCTTGCCACTGGGGTCCCCTTGCCCTGTGATCAGCTCTCAACGGTCTGCCATCTGTCTCCAGTTCTGTTTTCCCCTATTCACGTAGTTATACAGCGGACTGATGAATCAGCTGCTTAAGCTGAAATCCCAAAAACTCGTTTGGAGAACAAAATGTCAGTCTCATACTCTTAAGGTACTCTTGAGGTCTGTAAGCAATTACCATGATTCCCCCTCTTTTGCCTGACTTGTGGAGGGGGGATGAGCACCGCCCCTTCCTTTTTCCACGGGAAGCCAATGGAGAATAGAGTTCCCACCTAAGCCAGCAATACCTGACTGCAAAGGCTTTTCCCTATTCTATCACTACCCCCAGGTCTTTTGTTTATGGGACTGTAAGAAGCACTGGGGTGTTGAATGAGGTGGTAGGAAGGGAACGGGTGATGCTCTAGGATAATTAACTTAGTCATTAATTCTAAGCAAAGGAAAAGGCTACTCAACAATTTTTGTATGAGAAATGAGAATGTGCTATCCATTTTTTTTTTTTTTTTTTTTTTGCAGCTTACTTTATAAAAAGTCATGGCTGCATATAATGTCACCGTTTGGATACCACAGTATTTTTAAGCATTTCTCTATTTGTTGATAAATTGTTTCTAATTATTTTCACTATGACAAACAATGCTAAGAGAAGCATCTTTATTATTTATGTACTCATGTTAGCAGTTGCATAGAATAGATTCTTACAAGTAGGACTGCTGATCTTGTTAAAATTTCTGGATAGCTATTATCAAATTACTCTCACCACAGTTTTTACAAGTTCATACTCCCAGTACCAATTGCCTCACATCCGTGATAATATTCAATGTTATCAAATTTTTAAAAATTTTGCTGAGGACTTCTGCTTCCAGGAAGCTGAAGCAGATATAGTTTTCTCTATTCTGATGGCGAAGTACAATTAAAAACTTGATGTTTTTATACAAAGTGAACATCAGATCAAGGAACAACATGGAACAAGCCCCACCCCAGCAGGGTCAGTGTAGACTGTGTGAAGACACTGGACTTCTATCCCCACGTGTCAGTAAGGAAATGGCCCTCCCCCTCCCTGCTGGGGTGATACTAGAAGAGGTCTAGTGGAAGGTCAAGACTTTTTTGGAAAAGGCAAAATCACGGAGATAGCAAAAAGATCAGTGGTTGCCAGGAGTTGGTGTGAGAGGTGGAGGAATGAAAAGGCAGAGCACAGAGGATTTTTAGGGCAGTGAAAATACTGTCTCTGACACTATACTGGTCACACATGTCATTATACGTTTGTCCAAACCCACATGATGTGCAACATCAAGCGTGAGCCCTATTGTAAACTATGGACTTTGAATGATAATGATGTGTCAATATAGGTTCATCAATTGTAACAAATATACCACTCTTGTGTGGGATGTTGATAATGGGGGAGGTTACGCATGTGTGGGGGAAGAGGGTATACGGGTCATCTCTGTACCTTCCTCTCAATTTTGCTGTGGGCCTAAAATTGTTCTTAAAAAAAAAAATCTTTTTTTAAAAGACAACAATCAATAGATGCCGACACTGAGATGACAAAGATGTTAGAGTTATCCAAGAATATCTTATTTTATTTGCCTGTAAATATATTTTTAATGTTTATTTATTTATTTGGAGAGAGAGAGAGATAGAAGAGAGACCAGGAGTGGGGGGAGGGGCAGGGACAGAGGGAGAGAGAGAGAGAATCCCAAGCAGGCTCTGCACTGTCAGTACAAAGCCTGATGCGGGGCTTGAACCCACGAACCATGGAATCATGACCTGAGTCATGACACTTACCCAACAGAGCCACCCAGGCACCCCCTCCAACAAATATTTTAAAGCAGCCATGATAAAAATGCTTCAATGAGTAATTACAAACACGTTGACGCAAATGACAAGATACAAAGCTTTAGCAAAGAAATAGGAAGTCTTAGCCAAAGAGAAGGATGAGGAAGAGGAAGAGGAAAAAGGAAAGAGGAGAAGGAGAAGGTGGAGAAAGAAGATATAAAAAAGAACTAAATGAAGGCTGTAGAACTGAAAAAGACAATAACAAAAATAAAAAACTCAGTGGATGAGCCCAATGGCAGAATGGAGATCACAGAGGAAAGAATCGGTGAGCTGGAGGAAATTACTCAGTCTGAACAAAAGAGAAAGAATATGCTGAAAGAAAATTTGTTAGGTCTTCAGGGTCCTGTTATATTTTATATATATATATATATATATATATATAATAAATATATATATATTTATAATATATATTTATATATATTTATAATATTTATATTTATATATATTTATAATATATAAATAAATAAATAAATTTATTTATTTATATAAATTATATATAATTATATATAATTATATATATTATATATTATATATAATTATATATATATATATATATATATATATATATATATATATATATATAAAATTGACATTTGTATCATCAGAATCCAGGAAGGAGAGGAAAAGAGAGCAGGACTGAAAAAGCAGTCAAAGATATAATGACTGAAAACATCCTAAATTTGGCAAAGACATAAATTTACAGAGTCAAGGTGAGTGAACCCCAAACAGAATAAATCCAAAGAAATCCAGGCTAAAATACAACACAATTAAACTTCTGAAATCTACAGACCAAAAAAAAAAAATCTTGAGAGCAATCAGAGAAAAACGATACCTTAGCTACATGGGTAACACAATTAAAATGACAGCGGATTTCTCATCCAGAAACAATGGAGAACAGTAAGAAGTGAAGCAATATTTTTTAGGTGCTTAAAGCAAGAATTGTCAAGGCAGAATCCTATACTCATAAAAAATTTTTCAGGAATGAAGAGAAAATCAAGACAATCTCAGATGAAAGAAAACTAGGGGAATCTGTCATCAATAGACTACCCCTAAAAAATGGCTAATGGAAATTCCTAAATAGAAAGAAAATTATCTAAGAAGAAATGCTGGAACATAAAGGAGTAAGAAAGGGCAAGGCAGGGAAAAATATGGGTAAAACACAATAGATTTTCAGTCTCTTCCTGAGTTTTCTAAAATATGATTGATAGTTGGGGCACCTGGGTGGCTCAGTTGGTTGAGCATCCCACTTGAGCTCAGGTCATGATCTCACAGTTCGTGGGTTTGAGCCCCGAGTCCGGCTCTGTGCTGACAGCCTGGAGCCTGGAGCCTGCTTCGGATTCTGTGTCTCCCTCTCTCCCTGCCCCTCCCCGACTCATGCGCGCGTGCTCTCTCTCTCTCTCTCAAAAATAAAAAACAAAAACAAAAAAACCCACAAATTATGATTGACAGCTGAAGCAAAAATTACTATATAACACTGTCAGATGTGGTTCAAAACATATGTAGAGGAAATATTTAAGTCTGACAATGAATTACAGATGGGAGAGGGTAAATGAACATAAAGAGATATAAGATTTCTATACTTCATTTGAACTGATTAAATAATGACACTGGTAGACTGTGTAATACATTATATATATATATATATATATATATATATATATATATATATATATATATATATATATATATATCTAAGGTAATGCTTAGAGAAACCACTAATAAAACTATACAAAGAAATGCACTGAAAAACACTATACATAGGTTTTCCACAAAATGGAATTCTAAAAGTATTCAAATAACTCATAGTAACACAGGAGGAAAAAAACAGAAACAAAAACAGAAATAAAAATAAAATGGCAGACATAAGCCCAACATATCAATAATTACATTGAATGTGAATGATATAAATATATAAATTAAATATAGAGATTGCCAGAGTGGATTAAAAAAATGACCAAACTATATGTTGTCTACATGAATTCTCTTAAAGTATAACAATATAGGTAAATTGAAGGTAAAAGGATGGGGAAAAGATGTATCATGCAAACAATAAAAAAAAAAAAAGGAGCAATTATATACATACCATAAAAAATAGATTTCAGAGCAAAGGAAATTACTAGTGACAAAGAGGGACATTAATATAATTATAAAATGGTCTGTCCACCAGAAAAACAACAATCTCAAATGTGTATGCACCGATAAACACAGGTGAAAAATATGTGAAGTGGAAATTAATGGAACTGAAAGGAGAAAGAGAGACAAATCTGCAATTATTGTTAGAGAATTCAACACCCTTCACTCAACATTTGGTAAAACAACTATACAGAAATTAATAAAGGATATAGAACTTCAACGGGTTCTTAAGAAGGCTTTCCTTACTCTAGGATTATTATTAAATTTTTCTAAAATCTTAGTTAAGCTTGGAATTAATTTCTGCATATTATATAAAGAAGTGATTTAACTTACTTTTTTCCAAGTGAATAGTCATTTGCCCCCAAATAATCTATTAAATAATTCATTCACTGCCAATTAATTTGAAATGTCAACTTTATCACATACACATTTTTTTTAACTTAAAGGACAACCCAAAGTAGTATACTCTGTAAACTTCAGTTACTATAAACTACAAATATAGGGAATAGCCAGAAGCATATATAATCCATCCCAACTGTCAAATACCCTAAAACTTGCCCCCAGTTGTACTATGAAGCAGTAGAGAGCTGGTTGTGAGCCACTTTAAATGATCTGTGGGTACGATTCCATTTACTCAATGTGCTGCTTACACAGCACATATAATATATAAAACATATTATATAAAACATATTATATAAAACATAACATATTCTATAAAACACATATAATATAAACTATTATATAAAATGGGGTTCTATCATTTGCTACTGTTTTCATTTTAAGGGTGTTCTTGAGAACCTAAAGTGCTATGCTCACCGATTTCACTAATGTTCCAGAATGCCAGGCATGGCTATACTTCTCCTGTCAATTGGTTTGTTTCTCTTCTTAATACTGTGACTGAGGTAATATGTACAGATGCTTTGCACA
The DNA here is from genome assembly GCF_046562875.1 of Panthera onca. NCBI lineage: Eukaryota > Metazoa > Chordata > Mammalia > Carnivora > Felidae > Panthera > Panthera onca. The sequence continues at coordinate 120,329,184 of NC_138343.1, forward strand.
GATGCTTAAAGGATCACAGACAAATCCTTGGTAGCAAAATCATAGCAAATATTCAGGGACATGTAGCCAATTTGATGCACTGACTCCACCAAAGGAATCGTGTTTGTTTTCTTCACTCTCATTGTCCCTTTGTCATATTCTCCTCTCTCACTTATTTTTCATTTTTATCCATAATCAGTTAACTCGAAGTATGAGAGATTGTCTGGATAATCTGGGTGGGCCTGAGTCAATCAGTTGAAAGCCCTTAAAAATCAGAGTGGAGGTTTTCCTGATGATGAAGAAATTCCATCTGCGGACAGAAGATTCAGTCTGTTCCCCAGAGTACACTTATAAGAATAAAGCCTTTATCCACTGTTGGGATTCCAAACAGCATTGCTTCTGATCAATGAACTCACTTCACAGCAAATAAGTATGGCAATAAGGGCCCATATTCATGGAAATCACTGGTCTTACCATGTACCCTACTATCTTAAAGCAGCTAACTTCACAGGATGGTAGAATGGCCTTTTGAAGACAGTTGCAGCACTCGCTAAGTTAGCACTAACTCTGGCTGAGCTGGCACAATGTCCTCCAAGAGGTTGCACATGCTCTAACTCAGCACCCAATACACGCTGTGCCTCCCATAGCCAGGATTCCCAGGTCCAAGAACCAAAGGGTGGAAATGGGAATATTCCACTCACTATTAACCCTTGTGATTCACTACTGAAATTTTTGTTACTTGTCTACATGACCTTACACTCTGCTGGTCTAGAAGTCTTAGTCCCGAAGGGGAAGAATTGTTCCACCGGGAGACACAAAAACTATTCCACTGAACTGGAAACTGAAACTGCCATCCTCCCACTTTGGGGTCCCCATGACTCTGAAACAACAGGCCAAAAAAAAAGTGGTTACTATATTGGCTGGAATGATTTGACTTGATTAACAAAGAAATTGGGTTATGACTACATGATGAAAGTAGGAAGAATATACAGGAGGTGTCCTAGGGCACCTGTTAGTACAATCAGTTCTCCTTATTTGTGGCGGTTATGTTCTACAAAGCCACTGCAAATAGAGTTAGGAAATACTGAACCATGGCTCCTATGGGAAATATGTATATATTTCATATATATACACACATTTCTAACATAAAGTGCAATTTTAAATCCTAGAACAATTCATCTTGGTAGATTCTATTTTCTTTGTTTTACAAAAGTGAAAATGCTCCAGCCATCTCAAGGTAAAATGTTTAATTTTTTTTTAATGAAAATGAGGTTCAGAAGTGTTAAGCGACTTGCCTGAATCTGCTCCACTAGCAGACGCCAGATTTGGGATTCAAATCCCGCCCAAATGGCCCCAGAGTTGGAGTTTCTTGCACGACACTGCGCTATACCTTACTGGCTTCATTCTCTGGTCATCTCTGTATAGGCGCTGAAATGAGAAGGCAGAGAGAGCATCATCTTGTTTGTAACCTCACCTAGAAATAAGCCCAGTGGGCATTCAAATTTTTCTCTGTGCGTTTCAAGAATGAGCATAAAAGCCAGAAAGTATTGCTTTGGGGATTATAAATAAATTTTAAATAGGTGTATTTGCAAATATGGAATCTTTGAAAAATGAGGGTTGACTGTCCTATCTTGCCCTCCGTATTAGTCAGACCTCTTTAGAAAAATAGACTAATACAATAGATAGATAGATAGATAGATAGATAGATGCTGTAAGGAACTGGCTTATTTAATTATAGAAGCTAAGATGTTTCACAGTCTGCCATCTGCAAGCTGCAGACCTAGGAAAGCCAGTGATATTCCAATCTGAATCCAAAGTCCTAAAAACCAGAGTAGCCAATGTGTAAGTTCCAGCCCAAGCCCAAAGGCCTGGGAACAGGAGATTTAATGGTGTAAGTCAAAATTTGAGGACAGGAGAAGACCATCTCAGTTCAAGCAGTTAGACAGAGCTAGTCAATTTCCCTTCTTCTGCCATTTTCTTCTAACCCAGCGCCCTCAATGGATTGGATGGTACCCATCCACACTTAAGAGGGTGATCTGCTTCACTCAGTATACCAATTCAAAAATGCTACTCTCATTTGGAAACACCCTCACAAGCACACCCAGAAATACTGTTTAGCCAACAATCTGGGCACCCTATGGCCCACTCAAGTTGACCCCCAAATTAAGCATCACACCCTGTAGTAAAGCAAATGGAAAACTGCAACAATCCAATTCAGCCAGGGTTACTAACAACCCAGAACTTTACAAACGAAAGTTTGGGTCACCCTACCATGTAAAGAACCAAAATTAATGAGGTGCTTGCTGAGGGCAAAGGGAATAGGGAAGGGGTAGTGGGAGAAGATGCCTACAAATACCAACTAAGACATGTAACCAGCTGCAGAAATTGGGGCTGCACTAGGTGTGAGTGTTTCTTCCTTGTTTTGTCATGAATGTGTCTGTATGCATATTATTTTAACGAATTATTTTTGTTTTTCCCCTCTCTTATCCCCTTATCATACAACATAAGATGTATTATTTTTTTTTAATTTTTTTGATGTTTATTTATTTTTGAGACAGAGAGAGACAGAGCATGAACGGGGGAGGGTCAGAAAGAGAGAGAGAGAGAGACACGGAATCCGAAGCAGGCTCCAGGCTCTGGGGTGTCAGCACAGAGCCCGACGCGGGGCTCGAACTCACGGACCGTGGGATCGTGACCTGAGCCGAAGTCAGACACTCAACCCACTGAGCCACCCAGGCGCCCCTAAGATGTATGAATAAAGTTAACTTTGTATCATACCATTTAAGGTACAGTCTGTCAAAGAGAAGAGTGAATATCACCCAAGCACTCTGCATCCTCTTGCGGAGAAAGGCTGGGTATGTTTTGTTGCATGCAGGATGTGTGACGTCAGGTGGAAGTAGGACTTTGTTGTCGCCTTTATTTGGAGCATAAGTATCATTTATAGAGGTGTGCATAGGTGCCACGCTGACAAAGAGTGAACTGTAATGGCTTTTTTTTGACATGTCAGCTTGCCAACGTTATAGTCCCAGTTATGAAACCAAAAGTCCACAATCAGTTAAAGTTGACTTTAAGTAAGAGTGAAGGTCTTGCATAATTTATAGGAGACTCATTCAATCATTTGAAAGGCCTTAAAAGCAGGGTTGAGGCTTCCTGGAAGAAAAAAAGAAACCCCACCTGTGGACAGCAATTTCAGCCCAAGCCCAAGATGCCCAGCTGCCTTCCTGACTTGCCTTGCCAGCACCCACAGTTCCCAGAAACCAACTCCTTGCAATAAATCTCTTAATACATACCTCCTACTGGTTCTGCTTCTCTGCCTGAACCTTCCCTGGTAGGCATGCCAAAAGAGAATTAAGGCTGCAGAGGGAGTTAAGGTTGCCGATCAGCTGAAGCTGACTGTAAGTGAGGGGGATGATTCTGCATGAATTGGGTGAACCTGATGCAATCACGGGGGAATTAAGTGTGGAAGAGGAGACAGAAGCATCAGGGGCAGAGTGACGCAAAGGGAGAAAGAACCAACTGCTGTTGCTGGCTTTGAAGATGGGGGCCACGAGCCAAAATGCTGGCAGCCTTTAGAAGCTGGCAAAGACAAGGGAATGGAGTCTTCCCTAGAGCTGCCAGAAGACACACAGCCTTGCTGACACCTTGATTTTAGCCCAGTGAAACCAATTTCAAACTGCTGACCTCCCGAACTGTAAGATAACAAGTTAGTGTTGCTTCAAGCCACTGAGTTTGTGATTTGTTACGGCAGCGATTGGAAACTAATATACCAAATCTCTAAATATATATGTGAATGTGTTGATATAAGTGTGGACACAACAATTATAGCGTTGACTTAATTTATCCTTTGTAAAAGAAATTCAGAAAAAAAATTACCATTGGGATTAGTATTATGTGAAAGATTGCTCAAATTAAAGTTTCTACTGAGACACTATAATGAAATCAATGTTGACACTCATGACAGGATCCCACTACGAAGAATTTATGAAGAAAACTGTCTAGAAAATTGGTTTCATTACCCTTGAATCTCTCAACCACATCAAGAATACAAAAGGGGCAGGAAAGTGTAGGGAGAGTTGAAGACAATATGGTAGCATGGGGCTAAGCTATGAGCCCAATCCCACCCCAATTCCAAGAGGGAAAGGAGGAGCCAGCTATCTCGTGGGGTGGAGGGCGTTCCCCAGGGCTACTCAGATAAGCTCAGTGTTTTATTTTTATTTCTGTTCTGGGAAGGGATGCAGGAGGGTTTGCTTTTTCTAAGGCGAAACAAGGAGTGGGATACTGGGCAAGGATCTATACACCCAGGGCCTGTCCCCACAGGAGAGAGGGAATAGGCTTGGGGTCACAATGGGCCCAGTCTAAGCAGACCACCTGGAGGGGCAGAGGGACCCAAGGGTTAAAATCCACACGTAGAGCCTCAGGTGGCCTCCAAGAGCGGAGATGCATCTGTCTGGGACAAAGGACAATGCCTTCAAGAGAAAGCTGGCTCTAAACATGTGCCAGGTCCAGACCCCATGGAGTCAGATTATAATGATACCCTGTTCTTATGACATCTTTCCCTTCCCCTTAAGAGTCTCTGGGACAACTTCCTGTTTCAACTTTACAAGATGAGAAACTGGCAGGGTTGAGGGTACAGGAAGGAACAAAAAGGGAGGAGAGATGGAGACGGGTTCAACTCTATGGCCTTTTGCCACTTGCGGCCCTAGGTTGGCCTGTGCTGGGGAGTTGAGCCTTAACACATAAGATAGCCCAGAACTTCTCTTCATATCTTGGGCTGGATATTCTACTTACTGAATTGAAACTCCATGACACTTAGCACTGTCTTCTGAGAATGAGCAGAAAAGTGAGAGGCCAAACTTTCATTTAAGGAAATAAGAACAAATTCCCCCACTGAACACTTTTTAAAAGAGGCAGTAGCAGAATGGATGAATAAGGAAGTAAATAAAGTATCTGAATTCCATCAGTCTACCAGTTATATTTATTATACGGACTTTCCATTCCTCACAGTATATCCCACCTAGGTTAGAAAATCAGCACTAACTCTGTCTTCCTATGGTCCCCTGTTTCTGTAACACATAAACCGGAGACCTAGAATCATCAAGATTTCCTCTCTTGTATCTGCCCAGTCTCTAATGTATTCTTCCTTTATATAGTTTTTATACTTCCATTCCTTCCTTCCTTTCCATTTTCCCTACTCTCCATTGTTCCATTATTAGGGTCCAGACTGCCTGATATCTTGGTTACTATGATAGCTTTCTCATTAGTGTCTTTGATTAGGTCTTAGAATCCCTTTCCAATTCAACTTAGTCTACACTGAAGCCAAATCTTCATGAAAATATAGTATCTCTCTATGCTTCTTTGCCTAGCATTCAAGGCCTTCCATGATCTGACTTTACCTTCTTCTCAACTCTAGGCCTACTTCTTCCCTATCCAATGTGTTTATTCCAGGTCAACAGGTATGCCCTGGATCTTTTACTTACGCTTGAAATAGCCTCGTGATTGCGGATACATTTCAGTTTTGTGAAATCCTATCCTTCCTTTAAAGTCGGACTCAAATGCCGCCCATCTCATGAAGCTTTTCCCAGCTGCCTCAGTTGGAAAGCTTAGTTGCAGTGTGAGTACAGTAGATTCCAGAAAAGTACACATCTGCCTAATTATAATTAAATCAAATAAGAGCAGGAAGAAGCATAACCTTTGAAGGTTCCCACCAATATCGACTTGCCCTTTTAACGAAATTTATACATCTGAGTCAAGGATGAATTGACAAAAGGGACGTGACTGACATCAAGAAACAAAAGTCTGCGTTCTATATTCAGAACTTTCCAGGAAGATATGAGAGACAGAGGAAGTTTTGTCACAAAACAGTTACTTCTATGGTGGAATAGAGTTAACTGGGTTTTCACAGAGGTTGGGTGAAGGACCCACTTTTATTGTCGGTGTGCAACCAGAAATCATATAGTAATCTGAACAAGAAAGTGTAATTTAAAAAGTTAACTACAAAAAAAGTAAAAATAAGGAAAATCAAAAATTAACTAGAGCAAAAGATTAACTAGAAATAGAGAACCATGGGGCTGAGAAAGTATACCCACAGAGGGAACAAACTTGGAAAAGAGGCCCCCCTCCCAAGTCTAGGCCTCAGGCCTTATTAGAGAAGTCCACTGGACAGAAAAAATATCCCTGGATTATTCTGGGCCAGAAATGGCCCGTAGTTGATTGGAGCACAGGCTGGCATGGGACTAGGATGCAGGGAACATTCTTCTGGTGGGAGGCAGGCAGAGTAACTGGTAAACTGGGAACCATGGCTCGGATTCACTGGAAATTTGCCCTCTGGGAAGTGTGCAGGGGAAAGCCATCCACGAGAGGTGCCACACCTCCAAAGTCATTGTAAAGCCACCAGACGAGCTACTGGGTGGAGGTCCCCACAGGGAGGTGCTGTATTCTGCTGGCCACTGGCCCCTGCTGGCTGCCACTTGAGCTGGAGGAGCCTGGCCTGCAGAAGCTGGCCCATCAAAGGACCCCGCTGGGAAGGAACATAGTAAATGAATTTGAAAAAAAAAAAAGAGCCCCTTCCTCCTGCAGTGTCCCTCCAGCGCCCTCTACTGACAAAGTTTAACGTGCGAGCTGCAAAGGAGAGATGCTTATAAAATCCAGCGGCGAAAGAGTGGATTGGAGACTGAGAGGTAGTACGCTGATAACTGGAAGACTGCCCAAGCCATTCTCTTCCTGTGCTTTATTTTTCTATTCATCAGACAAAATGGATTTGTTAATCAACTTCCCAGGTACTTAAATCTCAGGATTTTTCCTGGCCATTACCATAGCTATCATCAAAGAATCCCAAGGGGACAAAAACATTTGTGGAGACTTGCTCTAGAATCGATGCTTACATACATTATCTCCCGAAGTAGCAAACTATAATAACAACCATATTAAACAATAAGCAGTATGTAAATACATGCTATTAATCTTTCTATTTGAACCTATGGGAAACTAAAGTCCAAGAACACCTAGTCAGTAAATGATGGATCTAAGAATATGAACCTGGGACCATCTGATTAGAAAATCAGTACTCTTTTCACTAACAGCCTGAATTTCTCACCAAGGGACTATTTTTTTTTGGTGTGCTAAGAATTCCGGGTGCCAGGCTGAAAATGCAGTGCCTCGACTAAGGCCTTGTCTTTGAGAAAACCCGCTGGAAATCAGTTGTTCCTTTTGTACCCACATCTCCACTGCTGGGTGATTCTAGCAGCCTAATGTTTATGGAGCACTGAGTGCTAGGCTTTGAGCTAAGTGCTATGCCTGCCTTTTCCTGACGAATCCTTGCTACAATCCAGTGGGTAGGTATTACTCGCCCCATTTTCCAGACGAGAAACTAAAGGCTGGAGAGGTTAAATAACTGGACCAAAGTTATCACCCAAGTAGAGGAAGTAGGATTTGAACTCAAGCAGGTCTGACTCCAGAGCTCAAGTTCTTGACCATGCCATGAGATCAGGGCCTTCTGTTGAACCCTTTATTTCGAATAGGACTGATATTGAAGTTTTAAAAATATAGAATAGGGTCAATGTATTTTTCAGCTTCATTGGGTTCGGAAAGGAAATTGCGACTCTGAGGTTATTAGGCTCCCGGAAGAATGTTAAGCTGTCTTACGGCGAGCGGTCCATTTCTCGGAGTTCTGGATCCGGTACCCCTTGTCCATTCTCATTAATTCTAGGTGAGGTAAGGCAGACCCGTGGGTACCTGACACAAGCAATTTGCAATAGTCTAGGATGAGGATAGCTGCTGCTACAGCAAATACTCTTGGCAAATTCATGTTTCATGGCCTTGTCTCTCACCCTGTGTCTGCTTGCTGAAAGCATCACATCCACGGAAGCGACCTCTGGGCAACTCAGCTGGTGAGTCGCCCTTGGTCTCCACTTTAGGTGTGGCCCAAAATAGATCTCAGTGCACATTTCCGTGACACTCACACTAGAGCAACACTTATATAACCACCGAGAGCAAATTTATCAAAATGCATAATGTTTAAGTAATTGCCTCACTTAGGCTTCATTAAATTCTGCTTATCTCATTTATACAACATGACTATCATGCCAAAAGTATTTGTGATAAAAGGTAGGAACAAAGGGAATTTTAAGAATTTAATACCCTATAAATATTATTTTACTTAATAGTTCTACAAAATAAAATGGGGCATATCTAGACCTACTTTTAAGATAAAAATGTATATATTCCTTCCGTAGACCTCTCAGTTGCAAACATTGATCAGTCAATTGTAACATCTTCCCGGGACTTACGACCACTCCTGGTCTAAAGACTTCCGGATGCAGTCTAAGAAGGATCTCACGTTCTTGTAAATCTCACTAAGTGAATCACAATAACAATTACAAAAGTGGGTCATTACTGTTCTAATTAATGAAAATTCACGGAGCATAATTGCCTCAATTCTCACAATTCTCGGTATAAATCGCTCCTTGCTGTTCAAGTTCGTACCACACGGTGGCAGCCTTGTTTCTCGTTTCCAGGTCGTTATTTTCACAGCAGGGATCCTCCTTGTTACTGAATCGGTATCGGTTTTCGGGAGCAAGGAGCTGATGCAGGACAATGTCCTGGAGGAAGCCAGCAGGAAACATAGCGTGGGCCTTTGTTTGCTTGCTTATAAAACCAAACTGATCTCCAAAGTCCCTTCTAGCTCTAACTTAATTCCAAAGCTGACTGGAGACTGGATTGAAATCCAAGATTGTGAGGAGAGGAAGGTGGCACAGAGCCCCTGCAGGAGCAAGCCCAACAAACCTGCGCCACATGAGGGACGTAGTGAGGGAGGGCACGAGTGAGAGTGTTCCCAGCATTTTCCAGAAGGAAAAGCAACAGGCTCCGCAAACCTCTCTGAACGGTTGAGAGTCCCCAGGACAAAAGGAATTAATGAAGATTCGGATGGAAGTTATAAATGAGCTAGAAAACACTAGTTACAAGTGTTGAATTTCCAGACCCTAGAAAACGTCCTAAGATCAATCCTAATGTGTAAAATTACCATCTCAGGGGGAAGTTAGAAAGAATCAATTCCTAATGGAAGTAACTCTAGAGGGGAGCTGCAAAACCACCCCAAGCCAATCAAGGCATAGTTTCAGGGGGGATAATCAATACCTGATCAATAATATTATTGTAACTCCTCTCAAGAAAAACCAAATTAATAGAAAGATAGCAATCTGCATGCTGTCTAAAAAGGGGGAAACGGAAGAATTTAAGATGTTTCTGCAGCACTGTGCGGGAGAGACAGTCTTGATCACATTGCATATATAGATTTGGTCCATCTGAGGCATATGTACTTTTTAAAGAGATTTTTTTAACGTTTATTATTGAGAGACAGAGAGACACAGAGCATGAGCAGGGTAGGGGCAGAGAGGGGGAGACACAGAATCCGAAGCAGGCTCCAGGCTCTGAGCTGTCAGCACAGAGCCCAACACAGGGCTCGAACTCACCAACTGTGAGATCATGATCTGAGCTGAAGTCAGTTGCCCAACCAGCTGAGCCACCCAGGAGCCCCTGAGGCATATGTACTTTTAAGTAAGACATTTACTAGCCTAGTTTGAGAATGCTTGCCATTGAACAAATGTCCTGATCACTGGTTATTTCTGTTACAGAGAAACGATTTTATTTTCAGTATTTATTTGGAGACAATAGAGCAAAGTGTTTCAGAGCACAAGCTTTGGAATCAATCCTTGCAAGTTCAAATTGTCCTCCCACCATGCGCAAATAAAAATCATTTTACTCTGCCTTTATTACAATTGTTTCGTTTTCTCATCTCACTTCCTGGGCTAGAACTTCTAGAACAAAGGGGAGAACATAATGGTGATAAGAGGCATCCTTGTCTTAGTTTTATTTTAATGACCATGCTGCTAGTCTAGGCTTGACAAATAATATAAATATGAAACACACTGAACATGTTCAAAGTCTGACTTTTCAGTGAGCCCAACCTTCCTCCCAATAAGGTAAATGCTAGCCTGGATTTTTTTGCTTATAGTATCCTTACTTATAAAAATTGTTCTTGTTACTTTTTTTTTTTTTTTTTTTACCCTTCCTTCACAAGCGATTTTTAAGTTTGTTTCATTTTGCATGTCTTTGAGCTTGGTTCATACTCTATGCAGCCTTTGCAACTTGTTCATAGCACTCAATATTGAATTGATTAATCCCCGTGATTGCTTCTAACGTCAGTTTATTCATTTTTGCTGCCATATAATATTCCCTCGTATAAACACACCGCAACTTGTTGCTTCTATTTTTTAAGAAAACTTTGGATTTGTTTACAAGTTTAGCTACTAGCAGTGTGGCCTTGAATATTTTTGTGTATGTATCCCAAAGCAAGAGTTACTCTATCACTGCTAACAAGATGAGATTGAGCATCTTTCCCTATGTTTGACTCATATTTTTATTCGTATCATCATGTTTCTTCTATGAAATGCTCTTTATGTCTTTTGCCCATTTTTCAACTGGGTTGTCTGACTTTTCCTTACCGATTTACAGAAGTTCACTACTTCTCCATGTTTTTTCATGCCGTAAAGACATTCATTTTATTTTGTTCATAAAAAAATTTATTTATTTTGAGAGAGACAGAGATGGGGGGGAGAGAGAGAGAGAGAGAGAGAGAGAGAGAGAGAGGGAATCAGAGAATCTCAAGCAGGTTCCACACTGTCAGTGCAGAGCCCGATGTAGGGCTCAAACTCACGAACTGTGAGATCATGGGTTGAGCCAAATCCAAGCGTTGGACGCTTAACCAACTACCTCCACACAGGCACCCAGGAGATTCATTTTAATGTTCTAAACTTGAGCTGCTTTATGATTATTGCTTTCGTAGATTGTTTAAGAAATACTTCCCAGTCCTGAGATCATAAATCCAATACAACCATTTCATCTGCTTCCATGTTTTCTTTTTAAAGTCTTGAAACTTTACCCGTCACATTTAAGTCCTTCATCGGGCAGGAATTGATATTCCTGTATGGTGTGAAGTAGGGGTCCTATTTTATAACCCATTTTCCTAGCACTGATAAGTGATTAGCTTATTCTTTCCCCACTGAAATCGCAACATGACCTCTGACATATATCAGGTTTCCTTATACGAGTCTGACTTTGGCTCCTTATTCTGTTTCACAAGTCAATTGATCTAACCCTACACCAATAGTCCATCATTTAACTATAGAGCTGTTTAATAAATTCTGCCTGTTCTTCAGGATTGTTTGTCAAAGTTCCTCTAAAAAATCTCGTGGGGATCTAGATTGGAATTCAATGGAATCTACAGCCCAGTTTAGGAAGAAATTACTTCTTTTAGATATTGAGTTTTCCTACCTATGAAAATGATATATCTCTGCATTTATGTAAGTGTTCTTCAATTTAATTGAATAACATAATTTTTATATAAAGGTCTTGCATATCTTATTAGGAGCATTCCTAAATGCTTCATTTTGTGGATTCTATATATCTTACATTTTTTATTACATTCGTTCAATTTTTGTTGCTGGATGAAGTGGATATGGTTGACGCTCAGTTTTCATTCCTACTCTTTCCTAGTATCACTGTTGTATTGTCACTGCCACTTTCAGCAGAGTCTGGAAGGCTAAAATCTACATTTTGCAGACTCTTCCGAAGCTAGTTTTATCTTTGTGAATTAGTTTCCACCAATCATGTAAATTTACAGGAAATTTGGAAGATGAAAGTAAGGCAGAGGTCATCTTTCTGACACTTCATCCGTTTTTGGCTAGTAAGTAAGCACGGTCATTGAGATGTGGAGCTCGTCTGCGGCAGTGTTCTAGAATCCAGTCACATTTCACAGGCATTGAGTTGAGAGGCAGTTGGGAAGTGGCTTTCCGATTTCACATTCCTGAATCGCAGCACTGGCAGTGTGTTACTGAATGCGGTGACCTGATTCTCTAACTTGTTTATTGTGGTCTTTGGAGGATCATTCTGTGTCGTTCTGAGCATCATATTTGGAAGCCCAAAACTTCCAATGATTTCATATTCCTCTAATTTCCTCTGTTAAACTTCTGTTTAAAGTACTTGGAGTGGCTTTAGTTCCCAGTTGTTAGCTGATTTATAGAAACGCAACTAATTTTTATATTTTATTTTGCATTTCACAACCTTGCTGAACTCCTTTTCTTATTCTAGTAACTAATAAATTCTTTTGAATTTTATTTTCATATAAATATTTCATCTGCTAGACATAACCATTATGTTTTTAAAAATCATTGCATCTTTGGGGCACCTGGGTGGCTCAGTGGGTTAGGTGTCTGACTCTTCTTTTCTGTTCAGGTCATGATCGCAGGGTTTGTGAGTTCCAGTCCCACAGCAGGCTCTCTGCGGGCAGCACAGAACCCACTTGGGATCCCCTCAACAATCCATTTGGGATACTCCCCCACTCTCTGTGCACACACGCTCTCTCTCTCTCGCTCTCAAAAATAAACATTTTTTTTTAAAAAGGGGGAAAAAATAAAAATCTTTCTATCTTTGGTATATTTTTCTTGCCATACTCACCTGGCTAAGACTCCAGTAGAGAGCTGGTTGAAACAAAGTAAAAGTTTAACAGCAATTGTCCTTGTTTGAGTCTCATTCTTAAAGGGGAAGTGTTTGGTATTTCACCATTGGGTATGATATCTGCAATAAAGATATTGTTGTTATTTGTAGATACTTTTTATCGGTTTAAGGAAATGTGGTTTTATTCCTGGCTTTATAAAAGTTATATTTTAAATCATAAATGTATATTGAAATACATCAAATGCTTTTTTTGGATCTATTGAAATATTCATCTACTTTTCTAGTCTTTTTTAAAAAAAGTTTATTTATTTATTTTGAGAGACAGGGAGGAGAGAGAAAGAGGGAGAGAGAGAACAGGGGAGGGGCAGAGAGAGAGGAAGAGAGAATCCCAAGGAGGCTCTGCTTGGGTTAGATTCAGGGCTTGAACCCATGAACTGTGAAATCATGCCCAGAGTCAAAACCAAGAGTCAGATGCTTACCGACTGAGCCACCAAAGGGCCTCTGATCCTATAATCTATTCATTTAGTAGATTATATATATTTACTTTCTTATATGAAAGCAACCTTGCAATCCTGGGATAAACTCACTTGGTCATGGTGTATTTTTCCTTTTTATGTATCGGCTAGTAGCTTAAGCACTTTTTTTTTTGCAATGTTTCTTTCTTTATTTTTGAAAAAGAGAGAGAAAGGGACAAAGAGAGAATCCCAAGCAGGCTCCTCTCTGTCAGTGCAGAACCCAACCTGGGGGCTCCATCTCACAAACCATGAGATCATGGCCTGAGTCGAAATCAAGAGTCAGGCACTTAACCGACTGAGCCACCCAGGTGCTTCCAGTATTTTTTTTTTTTAATTTTAAGCTATTTCAATAGCCATGCCATGATATCTCATTGCAGTGTCTCTGCATTGCTTTAATAACTAATAATGTTGAACATCTTTACATGTGGTTATTTGCCACCTGTATATATTCTATTTTTTTTTTAACTCAAATCCAAATTAGTTAGCATCTAGTGTAACAATGATTTCAGGAGTAGATTCCTTAGTGCCCCTTACCCATTTAGCCCATCCCCCCTCCCACACCCCCTCCAGTAACCCTCAGTTTGTTCTCCATGTTTATGAGTCTCTTCTGTTTTGTCCCCCTCCCTGTCTTTATATTATTTTTGTTTCCCTTCCATTATGCTCATCTGTTTTGTCTCTGAAAATCCTCATATGAGTGAAGTCATATGATTTTTGTCTTTCTCTGACTGACTGATGTCACTTAGCATAATACCCTCCAGTTCCATCCACATAGTTGCAAATGGCGAGATTTCATTCTTTTTGATTGCCGAGTAATACTCCATTGTATATATATACCACATCTTCTTTATCCATTCATCCAGCGATGGACATTTGGGCTCTTTCCATACTTTGGCTATTGTCGATAGTGCTGCTATGAACATGGGGGTGCATGTGTCCCTTCGAAACAGCACACCTGTATCCCGTGGATAAATGCCTAGTAGTGCAATTGCTGGGTCGTAGGGTAGTTCTATTTTTAGTTTTTTGAGGAAGCTCCATACTGTTTTCCAGAGTGGCTGTACCAGCTTGCATTCCCAACCACCTGTATATATTCTTTAGTGAGGTGTCTGTTAAAGTCTTTTGCTCTGTGTTTTATTGAGTTGTTTTGTCATAATTGTTTTCTTACAATATTTTTAGAGTTTTTATAAGGCATATGACTTGCTAATACTGTCTCCAAGTCTATGGCTTACTTTTTCATTCTCTTCACGTTTCTTTTGAAGAATAGAAGTTTTTAATTCTGATGAAATCCAATGTATTCGTTCTTTAATAGGTATTCTTTTGATGTCATATATAAGAAATATTTGCCTAATTTGAGGACATAAAGTTTTCCCTGTGTTTTCTTCCAGAAGTTTCATGGCTTAGGCTACACCTTTAAGTATAGGATCCATTTTGAATTAATTTTTATATATGCTTCAAGATATGGATTGAAGTTCTTTTTTCTTTTTTTTTCCATTTGGCCACCAAATTATTCTAGCACCATTTACTGAGAAGATCATCATTTCTGAATTGTTTTGTTCAAGAATTTTGCCTAATGATTAAAACTGGCCAGTATTTTCATATCTCACACCCTCTTCATAATGTTTGATAACAAGTCATTCTATGAAACTAGGAGTGTTTCCTATTTTTCCATCCTTTAGAACATTTTATATAAGCTTGGAACTATTTATCTTCTTTGAATGTTTGTTACCAGAGTGTTTGGTATCCTCAAAAGCCATCTGGGCCTGAAATTTTCTTTGTGGGAAAATTCTGGCTATTAAGTTCTTAGGTGTGGCAAAATATGTTTTCCTAGGAATGTGTCCTTTCTTCTGTATTGCCAAATCCTTTGCTGTATATATGAATGTTTATGATATCCTCTAATCATTTTTTAATGTCTACAGCATTTAAAATAATGATCCCTTTTTGTATTCCTGATAGTAACTGTTTGTACTTTCTCTCTTTCTTAACTAATCTCAACTAAACAAATATTTGTAAGTTTTATTAATCGCATATGTATCAGCCAATAGCTCTTTGGATGTTACCTTTGCCTCTTTTCTCTCTCCTCTACTTACTGGATTCTGATCAAATGTATGTTAACCATTTCTTTCCTGTCATTTACGCCAATACCTTTTCTTCTGTATTTTCTTTTTGTCTCTGTTTCATTTTAAAATATTTTTTCTAATTTATCTTCTAGTTCACCAATTCCCCTTCCAGCTGTGTTTGCTCTGCTATTAAAACCACTGATCAAGTTTTTAATTTCAGCTATTATATTGTTTTGGTTCTGGAAATTTCATCTCGACCTTTTTCAAACCTGCTTAGGTAATTTTTTTTCCTACAGATATTTCAAATGTATCTTTTATTTTATTAAATAGTAAGCATAATTGTTTCATTACCTATTTGATAACTTTCTGAATCTAAATATTAAATATTTTTGACTCTATTTCTGTTATTTGTCGTTTCTTTCGGTTCTTGCTCATGTGGTCTTCTTTACGTGCCTATATAAGTCTAACTATATATGCACTGGGGATAGCACTTGGAAACCTATTTATAGGAATAATTTGAAACCTAACAGAAATCCACCTGCTTACAGAGTGATCTGTGTTTCCACTGGGCACCCAGGGACACTATCAGTCTGAAATCAGTGTCTGGAAACAACTACTACCGGACTTGTTTACTTCAGGTACATTCTTACCCTCAGGATATAGCCCTTTGGTGTCTCACTGTGATGTCAGGAAGATCTCCTATTCAACTTCCCAATTAGTGCAGTCACTGGGCTATTGCTGTGCCCTTCACTTATGGAGGACGTCAACATTAAAGTTTCAGGTCTCAGGACTGGCCAATACTCACCGAGCAAAAACACCTTCTGATGACTATTGACCTTTCCAGGTTCTTCCTTTTTCTTAATTTTGGTCTCAGAGTCTCTTATTCTCTTTTCAGTATGTGCTTCTAAGAAAGGCTTCTGGATTTTTCTCCCAGGATTTTTAGTAGTTTTCTGCAAAAGAATTAGTCAGTTACCAGAATCCTGAGGTCCATTCCTTTCTTCCTGAGTCATTTTTGCTGTTCATACCTTAGGAAATTTCTCATTTCTTCAAAATGTTTAAACTTATTGGTAGAAAGTTGGTCTAGTGTTCTCTTTTTATCTTTTTAGTCTTTGGCATGTCTGAGGGTAAGACTCCCTTTTTCATTTCTAATTATTTTTATTTAAGCTTTATCTCTTATTTTTCTTGGTCAGACTCATACAACTGTTGTCTACTTTATTATTCTTTTTTAAAAATAAGTAGAATCCTCTGTATTTTCTTTGTGTTTTCTATTTCATTAATTTCTGTTTTTATCATTTTTTTCTATTTTCTTGGAGTTTCTTCAGCTTTTTATTCTAATTTCCTTTTCTTTTTATTTTATTTTTTTATTGTTTATTTATTTTTAAGAGGGAGAGAGACAGAATGCTAGTGCGGGGAGGGGCAGAGAGTGAGGGAAACACAGAATCTGAAGCAGGCTCCAGGCTCCAAGGTGTCAGCACAGAGTCTGATGCAGGGCTCAAACTCAGGAAGTGTGGGATCATGACCTGAGCTGAAGTTGGATGCTTAACCGACTGAGCCACCCAGGTACCCCTCTTTCTCCAACTTCTTAAGTTGGATACTTAGCTCATGAATTTTCAGGCTTTTTTCTTTAAGACAAATCAAAAGGTTTTTAATTGTATTAATTAATCTCTACTAATTTTTATCTGTGTTATCTATTAATAGTTCGGAGAGATTTATTGGCATAGCTACTCTGATATAAATTTGTCAAATTTTAACTTTGTATCTTCTAATTTTTGCTTTTATTTTGCTGATATTAATGTGGCTACTACATTTTTATGATTAGCATTTTTCTGGGATCTTTTTAATATTTAACTTTCATAATTTCTGCCATTCATATATAATAAATCTTTAGAGATCTTCTATTTCCTTTTCATTTGTTTATTTTTATTTTTTTAAGTCTTATTTATTTAAGTAATCTCTACACACAAGATGGGCCTCAAGCTCACAACCCCTAGATCAAGAGTCACATGCTCTACTTGTTATTTTTTTTAAGTTTATTTATTTATTTTGAGAGTCAGAGAAAGAGAGAGAGAGAGAGCACACAGGAGCAGGGGAGGGGCAGAGAGAGAGGGAGAGAGAGAATCCCAAGCATGCTGTGCATTGTCAGTGCAGAGACTGACTTGGGACTCAGTCCCACAAACTGTGAGACCATGACTTGAGCTGAAATCAAGAGTCGGACGCTTTACTGAGCCACCCAGGCACCCCATGTCACATGTTCTTCTGACTGAGCCGGCCAGGTGCCCCCATTTGCTTATTTTTTTAATCCACCAAAACAATCTCTGTTTTTAAGCTGGGGAACTCAATATATTTACACACAGAATATAGTTGAATTACTTGTAATCTATTATGTTTTTTTTTGTTTTTTGCATGTGAGTTTAATTTACATGTATTTTGTTTAGTAGAAATTTACAACTTTTTTCCACTCTCTTACTTTACATCATCTCTTTGTTCCACTTTTTCTATGTCTTTTTTCTCTCTTGACTTTATGTTTGTTTAGTTGTTTGTTTTATTATTTAATTTTTGCCTTCTATCACATGGGAATATATACACTATTTTTTATTCTCTTTACAGTAGTAGTAGTCTTTTAGTAATCTTATTTAACAACTCAACAAGATCTAAAACCCATCATACTGTAACTTCTTTCAAGCAATACAAATCTAAGGATACTTTTCCTGCACCAACCTCCACCCTGCTACCCCAAGTTAAGGAGTTGGTAAATGTACAGGGTAAAATTTCCAGAGTAAAAATTAAAAAGTTAATTTTCATACCACTAGAGGGCGAGATGCATTTTTCAAAATGACTTGTTTTACACACTTCAAAATAATGTTATGGTAAAACCCTGGTTTGTGAGCATAATTCATTCTCAAAACATGCTTGTAATCCAAAGCACTTGTATATCAAAGTGAATTTCCCCATCAGAAATAACGGCAACTCAGATGATTCGTTCCACAACCCAAAAATATTCATATAAAAATGATTACAATGCTGTGATATAATACAAAATAATAAGGAAAATACAAAATGTAAAGAAAAATAAACACATCAACCTGCACTTACCTTTGAAAAGCTTCATGGCCGGTGTGAGGGAGACAAGAGAGAGGAGGGTTATTGTGTAGGACAGTTTTCACACTTTCAGTCTCACTAACGGAATCACTGCTGTCTATTGGCTCAATGGAATCTTTTTTCTTTTCATGCAACTTTAACAAGGAACCTGTCCAATGACACACGGCTTTTGCTTCCTTTTGAGGATTTCGTGAAAATGTGACATTGCATTGTTATTAAACAGATTCACTGCTCACACTGTTCAGCCTTTTTTGCGTAGTCCTTTCCTACAAAATTGTGTACTCTTCCCCACGTTTTATACATCTCCCTAATCTCATCTGAAGTGAGGGATTCCTCCACCTTTGTCTCCTCCTCCTCTACAGACGAGATACAGACGTAGACTTCTTACAAAATTTTGCAGTTTTGGCCACTTGCAGACGTCGTTTGTACCTCTCGATGATTTCCTTCTTAACTTCCACTGTGATCATTTCCTTCTCGTAACTGCCTTTCTTTTCAACCCTTTTCTGCATGGGGGCCATTGTATACACTCTCACGGGTGTTGACTACAGTACAGTATTAATAAAATCTTTTTACATATTGTATTTAATGTAACTGGCAATAAGGCAGCAGAGGAAAGGGTCTATATCTGCAGGCAGCCTGACCTAGAATGAGGCAAAGCATTCCTAAGCTTACTCTTGTATGGAAAAGCAAAGGACTGTCCATAGGTGCTTTGAAGTGACAAAAAATCCACTAGTGCCAGTTGTGGGCAGCTTCCAATGTTCTGAAAAACCACTGATTTCTGCCAAACACCGTGGGCTGAGACGGAGCATCTGAACATTGAAGATGATCACCCACAATCCTGCAGCGAGCGAGAGGGAGAAGAACCATTGGCTCAATTGCAGTCATGTGATATTCGGCATCACGTACTACCCATATTATAAGACATCGCTTCTTTATCAAGTTAAAATGTATTAGAAATGTTTGCTTGTCTTGCGGAACACTCACAGAACAGGTTACTCGCCATCCAAGGTTTTAACCGTATTTATATTAGCTGCAAATTGAATGATCTATCAAACGACCAAACAAACTTTTGTTTCAAGAATGTGGCCTGAAGATACATATACTCTAGTATTTTAAGATTCAATTAAATTAATGGAAGAAATATAAACATAAAAATTAATTCAGAGCAGCACAAGAAATGAGTCTGAGGTGCCACCAGAATCACAGAACAGTGGAGAGTTTCTGAATCATGTAAAGCAGGAGCCACACTAGAGCATTAAATCTGAGATGGGGGGGGTGGGATGGCAGGAGGGGGACACAGGAGGCTCCATTTTGTGTATGTACATTTGTGTCGTCTGACTTTCTACAAAGAAAACGTACTCGTGCATCATTTGTGTAGGAAAAAAAGGTTATTCCATAGTCATTTATAAATAAACTATATGGATAGAGATTTGATGATAAAAACCTAACGGAGCTGAGGATCTCTGAAGCTTGTACATTTGACCAATGTCGTAAGAACTTCTCCAAAAGGGGGCTAACATCAGAGACAGCGGAGGTCTTTAATTCACATGGAATGTATTTTTGTTATGAAATAAAGATCTGACTTCATACATATTTTTTCCAGTGGATAGTCAACTGTCTCAATACCATTTACTGATTAATTACCCTTTTCCAACAGAGTTGAAATGCACCTTTATCATTTAATAGATTCCTTTAAATACATAGATATGTTTTCTATTTTTATTTTTTTAATGTATATTTATTTTTGAGAGCAAGAGAGTGTGAGTGGTGGAGGGGCAGGGAGGGAGGGAGACACAGAATCTGAAGTAGGCTCCAGGCTCTGAGCTGTCAGCACAGAGCCTGACTTGGGGCTCAAACTCATAGACTGTGAGATCATGACCTGAAGTTGGACACTCAACTGACTGAGCCACCCAGGTGCCCCTGTTTTCTATTCTTTTCCACTCATATTCTGTCCGTCCCTGCCCCAATTCTATACTATATTAATTATTGTTGCATTAAAAAAATTTTTTTAGTGTTTATTTTTGAGACAGACAGACAGACAGACAGACAGAGTGTGAGCAAGGGAGGGGCAGAGAGAGAGGGAGACACAGAATCCGAAACAGGCTCCAGGCTCTGAGCTGTCAGCACAGAACCCAACGTGGGGCTTGAACTCATGAACCATGAGATCTTGACCTGATCTAAAGTCAGATGCTTAACCAACTGAGCCACCCAGGCCCTCCCATTATTGTTGCTTTTTAATGTGTTTTTAGATCTGGCAGTTAAACATATGATTTTTTCTTTTGCAACACTATGTCATGCTCCTGCATTTTATTTTTCAGGTGAAATTTAGAATTTGATTAATTTTCTTAAAAATTATCATTAGCTATCAATTGGAATAACATTAAATATGTAGATACATTTGAGGAAGATCGACTTCTTTATACCACTGAGCCTTTCCACCCACGCAGTTTTACATTTGCTTGTCTTTTTTCTCCATCTTCTGTCTCCACTTCTCTTCTTATGTCACTTTGTTATCCGCTAGTGAACATTATTCTCTTCCTTACAGGATATATCAGCTCGTTGTGTCAGTTCACACCTTACCCAATTTTACTGCCAGAAAAGAGGACTGTTCTTTTTCCCAGCTGCGCCTCAGTAAGTCCTGGAGTAGGACACTCTTTGGCCTGGCTTGGTCACTTACCCTCTTCCTCACCAATCACAGGAGCCAGGAAAGTGGGGTCGTGAGTCCAATCAGGAGAGGTAAACTGCACAGGGATTTGAGCAAAAACAGTATAACATAAAGAATTTTTAACTATCACAGGAAACTGGGAGTATTAACGGGCTGGCCAGCAAGAAACAAAGAAAACACAAAAGAATATAGAAACCGCACATTTGAGGGGCAAGCACTATTCCAGCGGCTGGGTTGGAGATTCAAGGAACAGACTTGCGCACTCTCCCCTCGCCCCCAATACAGCTGAGTTCCAGGCCTAATTGGAAAGGGCAAGGCCATGGCTCACTGAAATTTGGTAGGATGCTTTCCAGAGAGAAGTCATAAGAAATCCACCTTCTAACTGCTGCGGAAAGCAGTTCACAGGAGATGTCTCACGGGGGGGAGGCTCTCCTACAAAACCTCACGATAGGGAGCAGGGGTGGCGGCTACCTATGCTGTAGGAGGCAGACACTGGAGAAGCTGCTGACGCTGTAGGAGCCCCATGAACTACAGAAACCTGCCTGACCGCTGGGCTCCATAAGCATCTCTACAACAGAACGATGCTGTATTTCTATGGAAGAAGACACTGCTATCCTCCTTACCAGTAAAATGCTCACCCTTTTCCCAAAAAAGGAGACACAGGGTCCTCAGATTCATCACATCCATTGCTAGTTATATTACTTAGTCCTCAGGTTCAGTCACCATTCCACTGAATATTGTTACTTAAAGACTAATTGTAAGGTTAACTTATGTAGCGAGTTGCATTGTGGCCTCAGGAGATAGGTCTACGTTCTAGTGCCCAGTTCCTGTGAACGTGTCCTTTTTTGGAAACAGGGTCTTTGAAGACATCATTCAATTAGGGATCTTGAGATGAGGTCATCCTGGATTTACAGTGGGCCCTAAATCCAAGGACTGGTGTCCTTATGAGAGAAAAAAAGGCAGGGGCGGGGGCAGATTTGAGCTACAGACACACACAGAGAAGACAATATGAAAACGGAGGCAGAGATTGGAGTGACGCATTCATAGGCCGAAGGATGCTAACGATTACCAGGCTGCCACCAGAAGCTAAGAGAAAGACATGGAACACATTCTCTCTCAGAGCCTCCAAAAGAAACCAACACTGCCCACACCTTGATTTTGGAATTCTGGCTTCCAGAACTGTAAGAGAACAAATTTCTGTTGTTTTAATCCATCAGATTTGTGGTACTTTATCACAACAGAACTAGGAAACCAACACGGCTTCCAATAACTTGAATGTCAAGTAAAAATAGGAAGGAGATAAAGGGATAAAATGATCAGTAAACACAAATGAACGCGTAAGATATAATAAGCCAAGAGAAAACATGCAACGATACTGCATTTCTGTAACTGTTCACAAGGTCACAGTTAGTGACCTATAGCTTTCACTTCACTACCCATTCTGCATTTCCCTACTGTCAGCTGGGACCTCAGTCGGTTGGGATTCTTTCCTTGGTGGAGTGGCCCAAACCTTCATTTCCAAAGGATCTCAGTCTTCTAACACCCTACCATTTATTTTTGGTTGCTATGAATTTTCACTAACTTTAATATCAGACATAGAAGTACAAAGAGGATTCCGGAGACTCTTCTGGGTTCTAGACTGTCTTTCTTGCCTCCACTGTGTGTAAGTAACCTAGTGTCCCAAACAGTGTCACCATTTAAGAATATCATCTCACGAACAGTTTACAGTTTTGGGTAGGGATTTTACTTGTTGTTGCTAATTTAGTAAATATAAGAGGGAGTTCAAAATGCCTCTAATTAGTTTGTGTGTGCCTTTTCTGTATACTTTATTTATATAAATAAATGTCATAATAGTTTCTTTATATATTTATATGTTATTCATGCAGTAAACGTTTCGCAGAAGTCATATATATATATATATGTATACACGTAGTGATATATATGTGTATATATATATATATATACACACACACACACAATTAGTGTATATGTACATACATACATATCTCTATGTACATACATACATACATATTACTCCAGCCAGTAAATTACCTCCTGTTTTTGCTTTTTGTGGCAGTGGTATAAGGAACCCCAAATGGCCAGATGGTAGTCTCGTCTTCCAATTCAGTGAAACCATTGATATATCTCATGAAAGAAGCATTCTCCCTTTGGGGACTAAGGTCTCTACTCCGGCAGCAAAGTTTCCAGGTAAGGGAGGGAAAATTTCTGAGGGGATTATAAGGTGAGGTTGTGAGAAGAGCCGCTCCCACTCCCATACCTTGATTCTGATGTGTTCTGGCTATGGAAGCGAGGGTACCATGTGATGGTCTCTGATGCAAAACGTATCCTGTAAGACAGGCTTTCATTTCTTTCCAGGGTGTTGCCTCTCAGCTGGGCTATGGCTGAGGCTTCAGTAAGTCATTTCACTGTTCAGTTCAGCCGGCTGCTTTCAATCGACGGGGAATGTGGTAAGGCCCGTTAATTTCCTATGCATGGACGCATGGCTGCACTTCCTTTGCCGTGAAATGAGTTCCCCGATCGGATGCGGTGCCGTGTGGAATGCACTGCTGGTAGATGGCACACCATTTTGTGAGTTCACAAACACTAGGTGCTGGCAGAAACATTATGAGCAGCAAAGACTATCCATTTTCAGGGTACAGGAGTACTCCAATAAGGATGAATCTGTGCCCCCTCAAAGGTGGAAGAGGTCCAGTACGATCAATCTGCCGTCAGACAGCTGTTTTTAGTAGCCCAGGGAAAGGGGGCCGGATCAAGGACTCGGTGTTGTTTTCTGCTCTCTCTCTTGACAGCAGTGTCAGCAAGGGGAGCCTCGGTAAGGAGACATTCAGATTGTTGAGCGTATACATAGCCTGCATCCCCACCACCATGGCCACTTTGTTCAAGGGCCCACTGAGCAAGCCCTGGGTGGCTAAGCAAAGAGGCTGCCTGACATCCAGAGACAGTGCCATTTTACCCACCTGATTATTAAAGTCTCCTCTGCAATGGGTACCTGTAGCGTGTATCCAAATGGTACACACGGATCTTCACAGTTTGTGCTCATGAAAAGAAACTTATCTATATACCTCTTCCCCACACTACCTCGTCACCAATCTTCCAATCTTATTCCTTTCCAAGTCCCTGTACATCTAGAAGAAACCACTAGCAATCGCAACTCCCACTTGGACCCACATTAGATTGGAGGTAGGTAAAGAGCAAACATAGTTCTCCAAATAAGAGGTGTAAGTACTTTTCCCAAAAGAAGAGAGGTGTTCTTGGCTGACAAACCAATAAATGTTCCCTACATGTTACCCTTTGGCTGTTCAGTGCATGCGCGCGCACACACACACACACACACACACACACACACACACACACACTGGTTTTCACATAGCTGTAGTTTCTCTTAACATAAAGCAACTATCCCTTATGCAATTGACAATGTACTCAATCCCTACCCAATGCTAGAGGAAAACTCAATGTCACCTGCAGCCCAAATTCAGGATCTTTGAGTGTAGCCAATCTTGATAAGGTCCAGATCTAGCTAAATGATAATGATAATGGATTTTTTCCCCAATGCACAAATATATAATAGAGGGGGGTGGGGAACAGGATAACAAAACCTAATAAGAAAGGGCAAAAAGGAGACTCACTGTGCCATGGTTGAGCATATACTGTATAATGTAGAATAAGCATAAGAAGGACTTCTCTTCTCCAGGAGCAAACTGAGATCTCTTGTCAGTCACTCAAAGTGCCAAGATCTCCTTTATCTATTATCCTCAAAGGCTGTCCTTTAGAGAAGTAGTGAAAAGGAATTTCCTGGGACTTCCCTGGCAACTGAATTCATCTTTCTGCAGATCCCAGATGTTGTCTTTGAGACAGCACAGCAGTAGAGGCCTTTTGCAAGGCTAAAGGCTTTCTGGCGATCCCTTAAAATTTACTTGGCTGTCAGTCAATGTCATTTAGGGGAAATCCATTAGCTTGTTATCAGAAATCTCATTTAGACAGCAAGCTTTAAATAGGGACTTTGCCCTTCTTGTTTCCATCTCTTGGAAACTGGCCTGGCAACTCTACTCTGTCAATCACCCTAGATCTTAGTTCACTGTCTTTGCCACAGACTTTATCTGAGGGCAGGGAGGGAAGCAGGCTGGGATTGTAAAGCCAGGTTACAGCTTCAGACTGTCCCCTAAGTTGTGCCCCACTCAACTGGCACAATGGGAGAAATTATCTTTCAGTTGGTAAGGGGGCAGAGCAGAAGATATTTGAGAAGAGCCCCGAGGAATGAGACATCCCTGACTCCATTGTCCTGCTGGGTCTCTGCAATCCTGTCTAGTGTTTTAACCTTATGAGGGATGAAGCGGGGGGGGGGGGGGGGGGGGCAGAAAATCTAACTGTTTGAATTGGCAGAGTAGATATTATCTGATCACTATCAATGCAAGATAACTAACCCACTGGCAGAAAGGACTCCTCTTACCAGCTATGTAAGTACCACTTTATTATTGCCCATCTCCTTCTAAGTGGCCCTGCTGAACCAGTCTGTCTCTCTCAGAGCACCAAGGGAGTAAGAAGTATCCAATATATTCCAATAGCTTGATTAAAAAAAAAAACAAAAACGAGTTTTCATAAAGCTAGAAGCCTTAGTGGACACAGATATCTGTTGTGAAGGATCACTTTTTGCTTGTTTGTTTTTAGTTATCAACTCAACACAGACAAATGCTTTCATAAATAGAAAACTGCATGCTTAGGGGCCACATTAATGTCAAATTACTAAAAGTTTCAAAATGCTCCTCTCAATTTCTATACCTATTTCATTGCTGATCAGTACAGTTTACAGACTGGCTTTGGTCCATACATCACATTTTAAGGAGCACTTATCTAACAGATAAATCTCACTAGGTTCCCAGCCTAGGTATCAATTTCTGTATTAATGGAGAGTCTTGGTTCAGAACATATACTGTATATTCTAACCTTACCTACCACCTGAATAATGAGTAATATTATAATCTTACCTGGCACCTAAATAATGGAGCACATTCTAAGGCCAGTGAAGCCCACTGACTCTATCTCATTGTTTTACGTCTTCCGTGGTGAAGTGAATTCCTTGGTCAGAGGAAGGGTGTATGGGCTAATGTGATAGGTCTACGGAGAATGGGGCTTGCTTGCAGCAACATACATCCATTTCCCGGATGAGGCACTTGTAGTGTGACAAATTGTCGACTAATCTACGACGAAAGGGAGTCTGAAGTAATTGACTGGCTTCATACTAGGTATCTTGATGGTCCCCTGAAAGAAAGCTGCCTCATGAAGACCTTAAAATTGGTCACCATTGATGTGAAATTGACTTTTCAGCCTTGGCACTAATCAGGGGATTACAGCCTTTCCCTTGCCATTTCCTTGGCAAATCAGACCATGTTACACTACAGCTTAAAACCCATCACTTCCTCTAGCACTTGGAAGAAAATCCAAACTCCCTTCTGTGTTTACGAGGCACTGAAGTTTTAAGGCCTGACTTTCCCTCCAATTTCATCTGATGTCACTCTTTCCCTTGATTTGATCAGGATGCTCCATCCACGCTAATGCTTCGGCATAGCAAACTCTTAGCATATCTTGTTCCCTCTGTCCGGAACACTCTCTGAACATCCCTTCCACTCCCATAGCTTTCAGTTAACAGATGAAATGTTACCTCCTAAGAGTCATCACCCCAGTATGACACAGACATTACTTTCCAGTCAAGCCTCGTTTATTTTCTTCACTTATACCTAACCAAGCTACAATTATTTAATATTATTCGAAAATAAGTTAGTACAAATACTGCAGCAAAATGGAAATTCCATTCATCTACAGAGCTTTTTAAATGCTCAGATATTTTTTGAATACTTAGAGTAGGAAGCAAAAGATCAAGAGCCATCCTTAGAGACCCAATAGATAATAAAATACCCAAATGGTTGCATACTCCCAAATCCCCTGAAGTCAGCCCTTGCCTTCATTTTCAAACGGATAGTGGCATTATCATTTTTCACCCACGATTCACACCAATCAGAGACCAGATACCCATGACCCCGCCTTGTGGCCTTTTATTAAATCAGAGCTGCCCATCGGCCTTTTCTGTGGCCAGAGGCTTCTGGCTGCAGCTGAGCTCGGGAGCAGACGCCCGTGCCAGCCTGAAGAGTGGGACTCCGGGGGCGCCGCGGGGTTCTGCGCTGCCTGGCGCTCCCCAGGCCGTTACCCGAGTCTCGCTCCCGCGGGCAGCGCCTCTCAGGCCACCCCCGAGAGCTCATCGGACCGCAGCGCGGCCGTTCAAACTGGCGAGTGTGCGCCTCTCGGGGTTCCCGGATTCCAGGGCTACTTGGGCGCAGAGCCGTGAAAGAGTCTCAGTCCCCAGGCGCCCAGCTTTCGAGTGACCGCCCTCCTACGCCCGTCGGCCTGAGCCACCGTTTCTCCTGCTGGGCTCCCCAGCCCTAGCCTGCAGCCGCCCTCGCCCCGGTCCATCCTTCCAGGATCTGACTGCGCCGCGTATAAGCCTCTGAGGTGCTCGGGCTCCCAGGCGGAGTCCTGACCGCAAACCCAAGTTGAGTAAGGAATAGGGAAGGGAGAGACGACAGAAGTGTGACCTAAGCTCCCTGCCTCTATCTCTCTGTCTGTCTATCTATCTATCCATCCATCCATCCACCCACCCACCCACCCTTCTATCGATCTGTCCATCCATCCTTCCGCTATCATCTCCTGCCGCTGTATTTTAGGACTAGAATTAGAATTCCTTAATGAGAGGTTTATCATGACGTCGTAAATTAACGCGTTTAACTGAAAAAGCGAAAATAGGACTTTTTCAGACAGAAAATGTCTTAGAAAATAAATTTACTTGTTGAGAACTAGTTTTGCTAATTGCGTTAAATGGTGGACCTTGAAGTTGAACGAGCTAACGAGAAAGTTCTAAGGTTTTGACAAAAAAATTAAAGTCCATTTATACTATACTGTATGCCAGGAACAACGTACTCATGTTTAGAGATGAGCTAGAAAGGTACAAAGATCACGCAGTTTTTTCAAAACCTTTTTAGGCGGTCCTCCAGCAAAAGAAGTCTAGCCCAGTAGCACTCCCTGCCCCCAACACCCGGACGTCGCCAAGCCCAAGAGCGGGAGGGGCCTACCTTGGGGGACCAGGAAGGAGGAAGGGAAAGTGGGGAAAGGGGCGGGGGAAAGTGACGGGAGCAGTGAGAGCCGGAAATGAGTGGCTAGCGAGGAGCCCAGGGGCGCCCTGTCCGGCGGCGCTCTAGCCCCCGCGCACTGTCTCTATGTTCCCCCTGCGTCTGGTCTATTTATTGTCGCGGGGAAGAAGCGGCCGCCCAGTACCCGGAACAACAAAGCACGAAAGACGGAGCCCGAGCCTCGGGGGCTCCTAGCAACGGGTCGGGGCGGGAGTTCCATGGAGACTGGGGAGCGCGCCCGCCTCATCATCATCCTTGTCCTCCAGCTTATCCTCCGCGTCCGACGTAACCGGCAGCAGCGCTGCCGCCGCGTTCTCTGCCGCCGCCCCCTCTTCCCACGGTAACCCCGTAGGCGACCCTGGGCGGGGGGAGCGCGGGCGACCGGGCGGCCTGAGCGCCGGGTGCCGGGCATCTGGGCGCCGGGGCTGGCGTGTGCGAGCCGGGCCGTACGGTTGGTGGGGTGTGCGGGGGCGGACGACCCGAGGAGAGGAACTAAGGTGGGAGGAATTGGTCCGGGGGCCGAGGGAGGGTCTACTTCTTAGGAGGACCGGGTGATATTTGGGGAGCTCATCAGGGATAACGGCGTGGGGGGCGGGGCGTCCCTGCCTGCGAGCTTAACCGAGCGGGGTGTAGCAGAAGAAAAGAAGTGTTTTATTTTTCCTGTTAGCCACCCCTGGGAAAGACAGAAGGGAGATTCCCCATCCGTTTCTGTGAAGCCCTCACCCTGGAGAAGAAGAATCGTGCAAAGATGCTGGGGGTCCATTGCTTCCCAGAAAACTTCCAGCGGCCTCTGCCGCGGCGGGAATGCTACCAAATAGCATCTTCCCCGGTTACTGGTGCCGGCAATGCCAACAGCCCCGCTTTATTATTATTATTATTATTATTATTATTATTATTACCCAAATTAGGTTTGATGAAGGATCCGGAACTGAGGAAGATAAAATGAATTGTGGGCAGAGCTAAGCGAGGATCAGAATTGGGATAAGCGCTTAATGATAGCCCGTAAGAGCCCTAAAAGTAATTTAATTGAGAATGATGGTTTTTAAGACTCCTTCAGCCGCGGTGTGCATCTGCGGGCTCTGTCAGTGTGCTCATTGCAATAAGACTCAGACTGCAGCCAGCCAATTCACATCTGTGAGCTCTCTGGCTGCGTCTGTCACCTGCAGTTGCAAAGCGACACTGGCAGTTAACCAGCGTGGGCTTCTGTATTTAGGGTTAAGAACAGTGCCTTAAAATTGGCTGTGGGTAAAAAAGAGAGAGAAACAAGCCTGGTGTGATTTTTGTGTGAAGAACCAATTACAGAATCCCTGAGAAAATTGAAAAATAGAAATATAAGGAAAAGATTTAGCAGTCGGAGCGTAATCTGCTGTCTCTTTTAAAGTTTGAGAAAATGGCAGGCCATTCAGATGGAGAATCTGGTTTAAAGAATTATTTGCAGTTTGGTACCTCCAGGTAAATATTTGTCAGCTTATATGATCTCTGTGCTTTACATCACTATTTAGTGGTTTTATACTTTCCCAAATCATTCCAGGTCAGTCAATGAGGTTTCCCTATGGCATACTGAAATGGCCACATATACCTTCAAGAGAATATCATCTTCATGTCCAGTGAGAATAAAGCTCTTTATATAAAGTTGAGGATTAAAAATGAAAATAAAACTGATAAATCACAGAAGCAATTATGTCAACCACAGCTTCTGTTTGTCTCAAGCTTTTTTTTTTTTTTTTTGGCTAAGCTGGCTTGTCTTAAGCAAAATGTGTCATCCTTATTCTCAGCCCCCTCTTTCATACTCTTTGCCTTCAAGATCAGAAACTAATGGTCTGCTAATAAGTGCTCTTGATTGGTTCACTATAGCCAGAATAGCGTTTTTAACACAGGCATTTTCATGGAGTTGGGGTTCAGTATCTCTTGTTAAAGGACTTTCATGGATGTGCAGTTACCTTTAATGGAAAGTATAAACATTGGGAGACTTAGAGTTGCGTTTTAAGATTCTAAGAGGAAAAACCCAAGATTGTCACCTTTAGGTTAATGAATCAAGGATTGTTTAATCTTTTCATAAAGCTCTCCTTCTATGAAGGATATCCTGGGGGAGGACCACACTTGAAGCTGTTGGATGTTGAGTCCCAAGATTTCCATAGTGCACATGAGACTTAAGTGAATTCCCTCAATCACAGGGTTGCCATCACATACTTCACCTAGACCTGTTTGTGGTTCCCTGTCTGTTCCGTGTTTGAGTGGGGGTCAGGCCCTAGCTTCCACCTTTAGTAGCAATCCAAATTCTGTGTTCCCTGCTCTCTACTGTAACATTCCCAGTGTTTGGTGTTGTTTTAGTTCCTATCCTTATTTAATCATGTAACAGTCCAAATGATTTTTTGGGCTATTTGTATTGTTTGTTTCTTACGGAGTTTTCGGTATACATCCTTGGGCTATATATCCTTTTCATTAATGTTACTTTGTTGTATTTTCCTTCTTCTGTATGCCTCCCCTTTATTTGTAGAATTGAAGTGGTCATGTCAGATGTTCTGTATTCATTCTGTTTGTGCAGAACAGCAGGTTAAGAGCCTCATGCTGGGACTGTATTGAAATAAAGCATGTAAAAAATATTGTCACTTTTCAGAATTAAAAGGTGTTTTACAAGTTCAAGTGGTAGTACTATAATTACAGACACAGTCACTTTTTTAAAGGTTAAAAGTATTGTAGAGCTCACTGTGTGTTTTTAATTGAACCTCAGATTTTCATAATTTTTATTCTGAAAACCTTCTTAGTATCAGTCTTTTCTGATCATTTTGCATCTGAATATTTAACTGAAATTACATTTTGCCAAGTTTGAGGGAACAATTTAAGTGATTCCCACAAATTTTTCTTTATGTGGATAATTTTTATATCAAAACTTTTGTGGATATACAGTAGTCCCCTCTTTATCTGTGGTTTTGCTTCCTGTGGGTTCAGTTCCCCCTGGTCAGCCAGGGGCTGGAAGCAGACAATCTTCCTTCTGATGTATGGTCGGAATGTCAGTAGTAGCTTAATATTAGGTTATTAGGTCATAGGGCCTACATCATTCACCTCATTTCATCTCAACATATATGTATTTTATCATCTCACATCACAAAAAGAAGGGGGAATAGAGTACAATAAGATATTTTGAGAGACCACATTCACATAACTTTTCTTATAGTACATTGTTATAATTGTTCTGTTTTATTACTCTTGTTAATCTCTTACTGTGCCTTATTTAGAGATTACACTTTAACATAGGTATGTATGTACAGAGAAAAACATAGTGTATATAGGGTTTCGTATTACCTGCAGTTTCAGGCATCCACCAGGGGTCTTGGAACATATACTCTACAAATGAGGGGAACTACTATATACGTGTATAGAATGTGCAGAATTTGCTCTAAAGTAGAGCAAATACATATGAAATATGCAACCGAATGTTATTGGAGAATGTTATTTCTTATCATGGATGTGGCACATCACTTACAATAAATATTGTGTAATCTAGTTGAATGGGTGTCAGCATTGTTTTTAGGCAAAGGGAGCCGGTAAGAATCTGGTGATTGAACGGATTTCCTTCCGTTGCATCATTGACCATGTGATGAAATTATTATTGCTTTGAAAAATAAAATTTAAATTGATTTTAGAAGAATTTATAGTAGAATGTTTCCCCCGTGTGTTTAACTGAAGACCTGTAGTGCTTTGAAAATTTAGCTGTGTTGTGACATTTGAATTAAAAAATAAGGATTTCCTGAAACGTACACTCAGATTTGTTACACCTTTTATATGCCTAATGCTGCATCGAGTACGTAAAGCTGGAAGAAAGGTGGTTCTCTTCAGGTGCTTTTTGTGCACTTGTAGATAGCAGAGAAATGGACATACCATGAATACCGAAACACGACACACAAATTTGTATTTTAAATCCCTTGTTACACACTGCCTGGTGCTATTGATGTACAGATTTCATCATGCCTGATAAAATTAGGACTTTCTGGAGGATCAGGACTATGAGTTGCCATCCTGTTGTATGCTAATGTCATGCAGGTGTGTGTACATATTTTGAAGATTAACATGTTAATAAAAGGGTATATTTATTTTCTTTGACTTCGGAGGGTAATCTGGTAGATGAGGGGAACCTTTAATTATCTAATCTAATTAGTAATCTAATTCTTGATGCCTACAATTTCAGTTATTTTGTTTTTTTGTTTTACTGGCTGCAAATTATAAGCAAAAACTTCTCTAACATGATTGGGGATTTTTTTTTTTAAACCAGTTCAAACAGTAAAAATAATGATTTACTGCCTTGAGTAGCTGCAGTATTTGCTCGCATGAATACCACCTTGGGAAATTTCGAAAGGGTGAAAGAGTATATGCGTGTTTGAGGTCTTGCCAGGCTACGTATACAAATTTGACTTTTGTGATACAACCTTTTATTAAGACGAAAGATACGGAGTGTGTGTGTCTGTGTAGTTGTGGAAAAACCAAGATTCTAGAAATAGGTCATTAGTGAAAAAGAATCAGTTTGTATCAGAAGTTATATTCATCTGTCTTATCGTGTGATTGGTGATAAAACTCAAAATTTGGCTTCGATGGCTTGTTTTGGATGGGACACCTGCTGCTAGGGATCCCATTAAATGTTAAACACACTAAAGTGAGTTCTGGGACAGTTCGGATGGGCCTTCGTGCAGGAATCAATAATGAAACTGTTTAAAATTTCACGAAAAAAAAAAAAACGTAGCACAAAAGTTTGGCTGGCAACTTCAAGCATGCAGTATTCATTCATCAAGCAAGAGTACTGAAAATCAGATTGTGTACTGAGGACGCTTTTGTCAGGACATGTGTGGATGAGGACTCTTACTGTTTTAATTGTATTTAGCACCACAGAGATCTGTTTATAAACATTGGTCCGTGGTATGTTTTTTTGTTTTGTTTTGTTTTATGTCTGTTTATTTTTGAGCGAGCGAGAGAGACAGAGCAGAGCTTGAGCAGGGAAGGGGCAGAAAGAGAGAGAGGGAGAAACGGAATCGGAAGCAGGCTCCAGGCTCTGAGCTGTCAGCACAGAGCCTGATGCATGACTTGAACCCACAGACTATGAGATCATGACCTGAGCTGAAGTTGGACGCTTAACTGGCTGAGGCACCCAGGTGCCCCTGTTTTTGGTTTTTAACTCCCTTGATGAGAATGCATAAAATTTTAAAAGAAGTAAAAATTTGTTTTTGTTAATTAAATAGTTCCAAAGAATCAGGTGCGAGCCTTCTTTTGTTGATAAATTACAGGTATTTTCATTGTGAGGCAGAACAATTTTAGTCAAAATCAGTTATACTGTTTTCTTAGGATTAGTCTTAATATAGCACTTAACCGTATGGAATCAGGATACAGGCTGTCTGTGTTCAATACAGTGGCCGTGCTGCTCTTTGATGATATGGCCTGAGTAATTTATTTCACTGCCTTGATTCCCCAGTTGTTTCAACTACAGTATGGGACTAATCCCAGTACGACCCTGTAGGATTGCTGTGAGAATTAAGTGAAAAGCATTTGGAACAATGCTCAGCATAATTAGGTGAAAAAATATTCCCTGATGCTAACAGCATTGGTACTAGGCAGCACATGAAAGGTGAACCAGCTATATAGTTTGTGTCCTTCATATGGAGGCTTTCTGTTAAAGCACTGGAATTCTTGATGTGTGATTACCGACTTAGACTCATCCCTGCTGTTAGGTTCCGGGGGGAGGGAAGCACTTTTGTTTTAATTTTGAATTATCACACAGGCATCTGGTTAGCACTTACGGCAGATGGACTAAGTAAAAAGAGACATCTCTGTTTCTTGGGAAAGGAAGGCCAACAAAGCCTGATCTGGCACCACGTTGCAGCTATTGAAATGCTATTACCCTGTGGACTTGACCACTTGTTTTGCTGTATGGTGCTTCTGAATAAAAGCAATAGACCCTGATGGTTTTATTTAGCAGAATTCCTCTTTCTTTGGAGGATACTATTTTTGCTTGTATAACCTTAAATGGTGATAAACTTGAAACTTGTTGGTGTCTTTGTCAGGCCATTTAACTTGTGTTTTCTGTTATCACTATAAATGTCCTACATTGTAGCTTTCTTGTAATTTTAGAAGTAGCTGAGACTGCTGCTCTGCTCCAGTAATTCAAGTGACTCAAGGATGACCGCATAGAACTGGAAAATTATTTGTTTATGGTAAGGCTAACACCAGATACCGAGGCTTACCTAAGCAGGGGAATAGCTTGATAATTGTAGTTTTGTTTAGGCTGTTATTAAAATGGTTAACTTTTTAAAGTGAAGTACAAATGTTTTAGTTTAGTTAGAAGGACATTTGAAACTGCTGACTAGAAAATAAATGTTTCTGCTTAAATACAGTGAATTGCAAACTGTTCTTTTCTGTTTTGGCTGACATCCAGGTCTTGGTTTTTAGTTGAAATAATGTTTTCATGAAAGGTATATTACAGAAGTTTATATGAAACGTGCTATTAAAAATATGTTTTGCTTTAAACGTACAGGGGTCGAGTTTTATAACCCTTCCATATTGTGCTGTTTTGTTTTAGTTGCTTTTTATACTATTTCTCCCCTAAGAAGATTGGCGTATATGCTTGTATGTAGAGATGTGGCTTTTGTTTTCCTGTTTAAAGAGAGGGAAGTTTAGTTGATGTTCTTGATTTAGTTGAGTAGTCATTTCGTTGACTAGATTGATATAGTATTGATATAATATTGTTAACATTATTCCTATAGCCATCATGGATTCTGGATCTGAAAAATATTGAGATAAGCAAAGAAATGTTCATGGCTATTTCACTGATACCTATATCCATATGTATCTATATATATCTCTGTAGATATCTATATCCATAGATATATATCCATAGATATATCTATAGAGATATAGATATATAGTTTATACATACACACCTCCATATATCCTTTTAGATATTCTAAGGACTATAGTGGGAGATTTTTACGAAAACAGGTCTCCAAGGTGTTAATATTGTCCAGAATAAAAGCCCGTTTTGAAATAAAGGTCTGACTGACACATTGTTAAATGTTCCCTAGTGTTCTTTCCACCACACTTTTTCAGGGACAGGTGTTGCTGACCTTGAGATGTAAAGATAATAAAGCTGATGTGTAGTCTAAAAGCACAAATACGAAGATGGGAATTTGGTTTTTGACTATGGGCACCATTTATAGAACCCATCGTTGTTTGAACCTCAGCTAACATTCCTGGTAAACCTGAACCTTCTGTGGAATAAGAACCACCCCAGTCCTTGTAAATTGCTGCAGAGCCTCTTTCAAGGTGCAGAGCCTTTTCTTTTCCTTACCAGCTGATGGCTACAGTGAGCTTCTTGGCTGTCTCCAGTTATTCGTATGCATGTGTAACCCGGTGAAGTTGTGATGAGCATCCTTTAATTGCACGGCTTGACCATATATATCCCAGAATCTCTGCTGGGGGCAGGTTAGGGTAGATGTGTATGGTACAATCTTCCTGAAGGCATAGTCACCAGTTCATGAGACCTGCCTCAGCACAACGTTGGTATGCTAATCTCAAAGGTACACTAGATTTCTTAACCCAGTTCTTTCCTCCTTTTTTGGTGATGGTGGCAGTTAAGGTATGTGACACAGCTGAACAGTTTATGATTGACGAAAAGCCACGCGAATAACTCTTTTATCATCTCAGCAGCATACTGCTAGTGTGAATCCTTAGGTTAGTAAAGCTGAGAAAACCTTTGGCTGGCCAGTGATCTTGAAAATTCTCCTTCAGTGCATAGTACAGTACCACTTGGATAATTGTTTAATTTGTGTGTCTATTAAGAATGTGTGTCTATTAAGAATGTGTGCCTTTTAATTTACTCTTTCTAGGCTTTTTGTTTGGGGCCGATTAAATTGGAAGAGTTTCAAATGTCTGAAGCTACATTCTTAATTCGTCTTGTGTTACATCCTCACTCTTACTTTGTAAAGAGTGGAATGATGGCTTTATTATCATATTCATTTAATTGCGCGACTGGTAGGCTGGAGGCAGCTGACCTGTTGGCTGGTCTGTGACCAGCTACCATGGAATGAACTTTGGGTATGGATGGTTTAGGGCTCACAGGACTCCTGGGGTTAAAATGGAGAACGTAACCCTTAGGAGAAAGGAAAGGGAATATATACATCAAAAACGTTAAGGATCTGTATGGGTGTTTTAATTAAAATAATTCTTTCTTTACATCAGAAACATACTTCTGTATTTGTAAAAGCTCCTGAGACACAGTTGCCCTTCAGGATTTGGGGGTTTAAACTGAAACCAATAATAACTTGTTAGGTGTGTGAACACTAAGCAGAACATACCAGTAAGTTAAATAAGGGACATAATAGATGCTGTTAGAGAACTTGAGTGGTTTGGGGCTACTAAGATTCTTACCTGTTACAGTGAAAAATGTCTGCCCTTCCTACTTACTCCCCAACCCCACAATTCGGTTTTTCACTTGTTCTTGAAGTATTCATCTAATTTAGCAACTATTTGTTGAGTTGATGACCCAAGTGCCAGCTAAGCCAAATTCTAAAGGTTACACATTTATATTAAACAGCTCTCTTCAAGGCGTGTGGTGCCTACAGCACACGGTCATCATGCAGACGGTACCTCTGCGGTACCCTCTGCTCGGAGAGCTCCTCTTAGTGTTTCGTGACTGGTTCCTTCTTATCCTACAAGATCGCACGTTAAGAATAATTTTTCGTCTCTGAGGAACTTAAGAGGCCTGCCTGCATCATTCCTCCTAGAGTTTCCCTTGTGTCCTCTTATTCCCTTCACAACATAGATCACATTTTCTTAATTATTTTAATTGCTTATCTGTTCATTGTCAGATTCTTCCGCCGGAATACAGCTGCCGTGAAGTTTCCTTCCCTGACCGTTGTTCTGAGCTGTATTCCCAGTGTCCAGCTACAGTGCTTGGTTCGTATCCATTGTGTATTCAATGAGTCTAACCACAAGTAAGAGTCTGTTAGTGAAGCAATGAGGAAAGGGCATCCTAGGCAAATTTAAAATTAAGAAAAGGTCTGCTGGAGGAGAAATAGTGAATAGCTGAGATTGTTAAGGTGTGTTGGAAGTGGAAGAAGATTAGGTCACAAAAGGTAAATTGGAGGCTCGAAGCTCACTGCTTTCCAAGCCAAGCAAGTTAGATTCCATGTGTCCCTGCAAGAGAGCCAGACTTTTCTTTAAGCAGGGGTGTGGCACAGTTAGGAAGAGAGCTTATTTGTTGGACGGACTAGATTGCGGATACTGCAAGCAAAGTTCCATTAGAAGGCCGTGGTCATAAGGACACGTGAAAGCCTAAAATAAAATGTCGATGCTTCGGATGCAGAAAAGAAGCAAAGTGAAAAGTTAACTGGGTATAAGAGAAAGAGAAGAGCTGAAGGATGATTGATTCTGAAATTTCTGATTGAGGTGTTGAGTGTTGGAGGGTGGCTTCATCAACTGAAATTAAGAATTAAGAGACCACAAGTATTTCTGAGGGGATTAACTGATTTTGGATATGTTGGTTTAAGTTAATGAACATACCGCACAGCCAGTGAAGAAAATGGATTCAGATCTCTGATAGGTTAGGATTGATGTAGGAGTCATAAACTCAGAGATAACAGTTGAAGCTTGGAAAGCTTATAGAAGAAAAGGTTTATAACCTTCAGGGCTCTTAAATTCATCGAGAATATGAAAAACAAATGGCCTCCTCAGGTACACTTCCAAATTTGTGTGTGCACAATTTCAGGGGTTCCTCACCTCTGGAACCTATTGTTGAGCTTTTCAGGAACTGTCCTGGGATTCAGTGAGGAACTTCCAATTTGCGGAGCAGAAGAGTATTGTAGATGGGAGGAGAACCTAGGGAAAGGTGCCTCAGAAGCCAAAACTAGGGGTGGTGAGGGAGAATTTTGAGAGTCAGGAGTGCCCCGTGCTTTGTGCTCTGGAGAGGTCCATCAGGAGGGAGTTTCAACTGCGACATCGGATTCAGCAGTGAGCCGCTCGTTCCTAAACATTTCATACCATGCAGAGGCACAGGGCAGAGTGTGACAGTTTCATGCATGAATCAAGTTAAGGAAACAACGCATGGTAAACAGACTACAGAAGTCTTGATGTTCTCTAATGATAAACAGGCCTAATATGAGAATAGAGTCCATTTTAAGGACCTGCCGAAAGGGAAATTCCATTATTTTGATGACCTGTTGTGGTGTTGCAGCCCAGTGGTTCTCAGCTGGCTGTCCACTAGAAACAACTTGGCAATGTTTTTAAAAATTAGGGCCCCCATGAAGGTTAGTTAATCAGTATCTCTGGGGGTTGAGATTTTGGTAGTTGTTATTTTGTTTTATCTTTTACTTAGTAGTTAAGAGCTAGTGTTGCAGTCATTATCATTCCTGATTTATGTTCTATGTAAGAATACTTTCTTTTACTTGTATGTTATCTAATTACTCAGTTTACTGTTGTGCTGTTTTAAAATATTTTGTCTTTCTCGCAGACCTTAATTTCCAGTTTAAAAAACGTGACTCAGCCCTCAGTCAATTAAAGATCTGACAGTTCTGAGTAAATTAAGACGTTCTTAATGGTGCTTACATGTGGAAAGATATTCATTCTGTAACCCTGTTTGCTTTTATTTAAGTATGTTACTTTTTTACTAAATAGTAAAAACTGCTTTTTACCTAGAAAAGTTTGAACTCTGTATTACTATTTTCCAGCTAGCTGATTTATTTCATAATTCTACCTTCCTTTTCTTAAAATGGCACTCATACATGACATAGACCTTAAACAGGTTGTCTACACTAGAGCACACATTTTATACGAAGGGTAAGCCTGTAAAAGCAGTTGAAAGGAAACCATCAAAATAGAAAATTTCTCATGTTGTATTCTACCTTGGGGTGCTTTCTCTTGATTAAATTCTTGGTGAGCTGTCGGCATTCAAGTTTGAACCCTGCATTCACATCCCTGACATAAAAATCAGAATACAGAATACGGAGAACTTTGAACTTTATGGGTGTCAACCCTGACACCAACCAGAAGGTGAAAGAGGGGTTGTTCAGCTTACTAGCCGCCTAGGGAGTTAATATTTACACTACCAAGAAAATTATAATCTTTTTAAAATTATGTGGTTTTATTAGCTTATTAGTGGCTTAATTAGTTTCACAAAGTGTGGTTACTTATGAGTAAGTTAGGACAAATATCAGGATTCTCTATAAAGTGACAGACGTAACTAGTTTTTGAAATGATGGCTCACAATATGGGAGAATACGACATATAAGACTGGGGAGAAAACCTGTGCCATACACTTGAAATGAACAGAGTAGATTTACACTTTAAGCGAAATGAACATGATACACAGTTTTGTTGCAGTTTAGTTTCCAAATCTGTTGTACCTCTAATTTTCCTGTGTTTGCAGGTACCTAGCTGAGTAAAAGCAAAATATATATTTTGCAATATGTAATAGACTTGGTCAGATTCTTTTTCCCTCTCTCTCCTTGTTCCCCTTCTCCCCTAACCCCAACCCCCCCCCCAAAAAAAAAAAACTCTGCATAATAAGCACTTGGTTTGAAATGGTTTTATTATTGAGGATTTTTTTTTTTTTTAACGTTTATTTATTTTTGAGACAGAGAGAGACAGAGCATGAACAGGGGAGGGTCAGAGAGAGGGAGACACAGAATCTGAAACAGGCTCCAGGCTCCAAGCTGTCAACACAGAGCCCGACGCGGGGCTCGAACTCACGGACCGTGAGATCATGACCTGAGCCGAAGTCGGACGCTTAACCGACCGAGCCACCCAGGCGCCCCTATTACTGAGGATTTTTTAAAAAATCACTGTTAAATCTATTTTTTTATAATACTAAACAGACACATCAAAATTCTTTATTTTTCCACTTGCTTTTTTCTTTTTTTCTTTTTCCTTTTATTCTTTGTCCTTTTTAGAGTTTATTTATTTTGAGAGAGAGAGACAGAAAAAGAGAGAGAGAGAGAGAGAGAGAGAGAGAGATCCAGAGTGGGGGAGGGGCAGAGAAAGAAGGGGAGAGAGAGAGGATCCCAAGCAGACTCTGCACTGTCAGTGCAGAGCCCGACTTGAGGCTCCAGCTCACAAACCACAGGATCATGATCTAGGCTGAAATTAAGAGTCAGACACTTAACCGACTGAGCCACCCAAGCACCCCCAACCCCACTTTTTTTTTTTTTTAAAGAGAGAGAAAGCAGAGGAGAGGGGCAGAGGAGCCTGACATGGGGCTCAATTCCATGACCCTGAGCTCATGACCTGAGCTGAAATCAAGAGCCTGACTCTCAACTCACTGACACCCCGGTGCCCCTCTACCCCTTGCTTTTAGACTTGAAAGAACATGATTTGTTTTTGTTTTTGTTTTCCAAAGCTTGAGGACCACAGCAGATAACTGGAAATCCTTTCCAGTTTTGAACACTTCTGTATTCATGGAAGATAAAGAAAGGAGATAATAATAACAATGAGAATTGCTAAGTTTGAATGCTTACCAACTGTTAGTACTGCACTGTGTTTTGCATGAAATTTCAATTTTTGCAACACTCCAGGATAGGTCCTATTACCTGCCTTATTTAATAGATGAGGACATTTAGGCACAAAGGCATTAAATAACTTACCTAGGGTCACACAGCTGATAAATGGTAGGGTCTTGGTTTAACCCAAGTGATCTATTCCAGAGTCTGAGCTCTGAAACCTCTGTGTGTGTGTGTGTGTGTGTGTGTGTGTGTGTGTGTGTGTACTGCTTTTTAATCTCAAGCTAACAGTTAAGCTCTTCCAGACATTTTATTGAATGTGTTTAGTGTCTTGGGAACTATGCTAAGGTTTGGGTGTAAAAATAAGTAAGATTTGATTATGTACTTGAGGAGTTTATTGTCTACCAGGGAGACATAAATAAATACGAAATTTTACTATAGTGTGGGGAAATCCTGTGATAGTGGTTTGCATAGCAAGATGGTACTGGGACTCAGAATAGGGACACCCTGGCTCAGTCTTAGGGATTGGATGTCTCAGTTCCTTTGATTTCTTATTTTATCCGTCGTGGTTTTAATTACCTTCTCTACTCAGGTTTTCAGATTTTTACCTCTAATCTGGACCTGTCCTGAGTGATGGACTGTTACCTAATTGTCTGCTCTGTACCTCCCTATGGATGTCTTCTAAGTTCCTTCAACTCAGCATTCCCCAAACAGAATCCTCACCATCGCTCCTTGTCCTGTCTGCTCTGCAGCTTGCTCTCCTTCCAGTGTTTCTGTAAATAGTATGTTAGGCAACAAACCTGGAGTCATCCTCCACCCCCTTTTCCTCTTTCTGTATCAGCCACAAAGCTGTGTTCAGTCATCTCCTAGAAATGTCACTCTTCTACTTCTTTGCATCTTCATCCACCCTGTCTCCACTGCTTCCCTCTCTCACCAGGACTGCTGCACTGGACCCTGACTGAGTTTCCTGCCCGTTCTTATCATCCAGTCCATTCTTCCATTACAGAAGTGCCGGGGATATATTTTTAAAAAGCAAATACTTCATGTCATTTCTTGCTTCTCTTTTAGTTCATTGCTCTTGGGATGAATGTGAGAATGTGAAAATCCTTAACGTAGTCTGGAAGGCATGACCCCTCTGTGCATCTCCAGGCTCGTCTTGCGCCACTCTTTCCACTTGAGCTGTGCTGGCCCTTCTTCAGGTCGGAATAGTTTTTACTCTTCACCTTGGAGCTGAGAACACCTGCATTCCCTCTACCAGGTCTTGCTCAGGGCTGGATCCCCAACCACCCCCCACCCCCCACCCCCCCCCCCCCCCCGCCCCCAGCATGAGGCCTAATGCTTAGATTTCCAATTCATTTCTACAGAATTGATTGAATGAAGGGGATGCTGAGCTATAGAACAAATAGGAGTGAGACAAGTGAAGAATTTTAGCGAAGGAATAGCATAAGCCGGCAAAAGATTAATATTCTTTAACATATAAGAGCTTGTATAAAGCAGTAAGAAATCTCAGAAGGAAAATGAACACAGAATCGAAGACAGTTAACAGAATAAATACAAGTGGTAGTATTTTAAAAGTGCATTCTTATCAGTATTCAAGGAATTTCACCCTCACCAGTTAATTCACTATTGGTTTTTCTTGTATCTCAGATTGTCAAAGACCTTTTCAGAATACTTTGTTGGTGAGCTATGACAGAATATACATGTGATCTCAGTCTTGTTTAATATGCAGATAAATGTAAGGATTCAGCAGCCTAAAAACATGTGCCTTTTTGAGCATGGGGGAGGGGGGACCTTAGTAATTATAACTGTGGTAGGACTTGTTTTTCTTTGAGTATTTTGTATGTGATTGGAAAATGATGTGGTATCTTCCTTAAAATCCTGCATTAAGGCCATTTATTTGAAATACTAAGAAAGCTATCCAAAGTAAATTTTGTTCTTCATAAGGAATTGGTACACTCAATTTCTCATCTTTTGAGTTTGAATCCGCAAATTTCAAGTTATATTCAGTAAAATATACTTATTTTCTTGTTATCCACAGTAATACATTAGTTGATGTTAGCATTGACTAATATGGCATTAATTGGGCACATTATGATTTGGGAGGTGTT
Source organism: Panthera onca (assembly GCF_046562875.1). Lineage (NCBI taxonomy): Eukaryota > Metazoa > Chordata > Mammalia > Carnivora > Felidae > Panthera > Panthera onca. The sequence continues at coordinate 120,371,786 of NC_138343.1, forward strand.
CATTAATTTCTCAAAACAAATCATGTGATGAGTAAATGGTGTATGCATTTTGCAAATAAGTGTAGGAACGTTCAGAGCCAGCCCACTTTCACAAAGCTTCCACTAGGATCCAAGTTCTCTTACTTTATTTCTGAGAGAGAGAAAGAGAGCCTCTGCTCAAGCACTGGGGAGGGGCAGAGGGAGAGAGAGAATCTTAAGCAAGCTCCATGCTCAGCGTGGAGCCCAACCCGGGGCTTGATGTCAAAACCTTAGATCGTGACCTGAGCTGAAATCAAGAGTCAGACACTTAACCAACTGAGCCACCCAGGCACCCCCAAGTTCTCTTATTTTATAGATAGATTTTAGTACATGATGAAATAGTGAAATTCTTAAGTGGGCTACTATTTAAACATTATTAATATGAGGTAGATATTAGTTATTCTTAAATTGCAAAAATACTTTGTTTTGTTTTAACTGGAACTTTTTCTTTGAGTGTAAACCATTGATTTGCCTTTCATTAAGCACACATTCAGAAAATCATCAAGTTAAATTAAATTAAATTTTCCTCCATTATTTTTTAGGCACCATTACAAATATTTTTACTGACTGAAACATAAAAATTTTCCTTACTATTTTTTTTAAATAGATAGTTGCTGGCAACCCACACTTGTTGTTAATTAATTTCCATAAAACGGTATTTTTGTAGTTTTCTTAATACAGATTTAAAAAATCGTAACAGTTCATTTTGATGCAAGGTATTTACATGAATGCTACCAGCTTGCTGGTCTTCAGAATTGTTATTTAGACTGAGTCATAGTAGGTGGACGCAAAAGTAATGCAGATACTTTAACTTTCTGTTTAACTCAATGTAATCATGGTTTGTATATCAAGTACTTTTTGCTTTATACTTAAATACTTGTTGAATGTTTTATGTAATATGGATGGCATAATATATAAGCTTTTCCTTTGGAAAGTACAAGGGTTTTTTTTAGGCCAGGCGTCCTGTTAGTAAAATTTTCTTTCTGTGGCTAGAATGCAAAAATGCCAGCCCTAAGGATGGGTCCCGGAAGTGCACCAGGTGACAGAATGATAGAATGTCACCCTGCCACACGGGTTCAAGGTTTGCAGCTTCGTCCATGTGCCTGTGCTGTTGCCCTGTAGTGCTGCCAGTCGTCTCCCTCCACCTGCCCCTTTGAACATACACGCATGTTGAAGGCAAAGCGGGAAGTTGAGAATTGGGATGTTAATTTAACTAAACTGACACAGTAGCTCTAGAACTGAAATAAAAATTTAGTGTATAATGCCTAGTTTGTCAGTAGCCTGTCTTCATCTAAGATGTTAGAATCTGGGATTTGAGAATTAGGTGGGACCTTAGAAACCATCTAGTCTCATCTTATACTCAATCGAAGACTCATTCTATAACATTCTTAACTGTTGGTTAATTCTCTAGCCACACCTCCCCCCCCCCCCCCCCCCCCCGCCTCCTTTTGTGACACTTCTCTTCTGTGGAGTCCCCTGCTTTGCAGTGGTATTTGTTTATCAGTGTGGCTTCATGAGATCTGCTTCCATGTGACTTTAACTGGTTCTGTCAGTTTCCTTTTTATTCAGATATTTGAGAACAACTGCTATCTTTTCTTTCCTGCGCTAAATGTCCTGAGACTTCCCTCACACACTATTTTTATATCTCATACCATCCTGCTTCCCTCTGGATATCTGGTTATCATTGCCCTCTTTAAATGACAATGTTTGGATATTGAGATATTTTGGTAGCAAAAAAGGCTATAGGCACTCCTTTGCTGTAGGTGCTCCTATCTAACCTAGGTTCTGTTTGTTTTTTAAGTAATATAATCACAACTTCATGTTGTCTTAGTATGGCCTAGTGTGAAGTAAAGTCTTTTCTTAAACACTTTTTACAATTATTGTGGAGAGGCACCTGGCTGGCTCAGTCGGTTAAGCATCCAACTTCGGCTCAGCTCATGATCTGACCTGGGTTCGAGTCCCACGTCAGGCTCCGTGCTGACAGCCTGGAGCCTCCTTCGGATTCTGTGTGTCCCTCTCTCTCTGTCCCTCCCATGCTCGTACTCTGCCTCTCTCTCTCTCTCAAAGACAAACATTAAAAAAATTATTATGGAAATTTTCAGAGAGAATTAGAGGGAGAATAGTATAATGAATACCCATCTGTATGTCTATCACGTACATTTAACAATTGTTAAGACATGCAACAGTAACATGACATTTTTTTGGTCCTAAAATACAATTATATTTACTGTCCATATCTATTCTGTATCCCAGAATAGATTGTCCAAATTTGTTTGGTTCCTGTAGCAGGATTCCAGCATCTAGGGAATCATCTGAAACTTTATCCAAATCTATTTGTTACTGAGTTCAGATAACGAAAAACACTTGCATTTTAACGTAAATTATAAACACGACATGCCTCCCTGAATATTTTGGTAGTGTCTCTAAAAAATAAGCATATTTGTCTATGTAACTAGTCTGTCATTGCACATAACGAAATGAACAGTAACTCCCCAATATATGTATCACTCAGATCCATACTGATGTCCTTCAAATATTGCCTACAACTGGTTTGTTCAAACCAGTGTTCAATCAAGGACCATGACAAACATATTTTATGTATTTTAATAAAAATGTAGGTGGGGCGCCTGGGTGGCTCAGTCGGTTAAGCATCCGACTTCAGCTCAGGTCATGATCTCACAGTCCGTGAGTTCAAGCCCCGCGTCGGGCTCTGTGCTGACAGCTTGGAGCCTGAAGCCTGCTTCAGATTCTGTGTCTCCCTCTCTCTGACCCTCCTCCATTCATGTTCTGTCTATTTCTGTCTCAAAAAAAAAAAAAAAAAAGTAGGCTTTAAAATTTATCAGTGTTGCATTTTATTTTATTGATACAGCCTCATTGGGCCAGCCCAGGAATTAACAGACTTTTTTTTTTCCTTAAAGACCGGATGGTAACTATTTTAGACTTGTGGGTCATCAGGTTTTTGTCATAACTGCTCAGTTGTGCCACGTGGTCATTAGGTAACACTTGAGCATGGCATGTTCCAATAAAACTTTTTTTACAAAATGGCCACTGGCCCATTGTATGATTTGCTGACCCCTGCCTAATCTGCGGCGATCTCCATTTTTTTCCTCTCTGTTAATATGGCTTCTCAAGGTTTGCATCGGTTCATGAAATAATACTATTTGGTTATAAAATTCAACTACCTGTGAATCCATCAAGCAGTAATAGCTGTCATTTAATTAATGCATGCTGTGTGCTGTATGGACATAGATAACCGTACTTAATCCTTCACGGCACCTTGGTGGGGGGTTGCGGTGATACCGCCAGTTTCCAGACGAGAAAGGGAAGAAGTAAGGTTTCTCCTGTCCCGTGAAACAGATGTGAAAGAACGTTGGCTTTTTCAAAGGCACAACGTTAGCTGGGTTACAGGCGTGTGCTGAGGGACTGTCAAGTCGTCTGTTGGAGTCAGGACACAACGTCTGTGTCCTGATGTGCTATTTTGAGAGCTTTATGAAGAATATGAGGTTACTTTGGACGGCATGCCTCACCTGTAGAAAAGAGCAATCTCCAGGAGACCGTGAGGGTTCGTGTTGTTTGCAAATGGGTCTAAATCCAGCCTTCCCCTACTTTTGCCATTTCTCAAATCATGGAGGGTGATCTTGTGGTTAAAGCGTTGGAGGCCGCTCTCCCGGTGTCCTCAGATGCAACTTGAATATCCTCAGAGTAGCTAAGATGTTATTCTTCTGTGCTCTGTTTATTTCGTTTTGTTCTTCTGGCCTTTTATTAGGTTTTGGGGGTATTTTTGCCTTGTTTTTACGAAGAGTGTTTTTTGTGGCCTTTCAGTTTCAATATCTTTCCTGGTGTGGAAAGTATAAAATGTACTAGAGCTATTACTGGTCTTAATGCGCTCCACAGATACCGCGTTTTTGGCAGACGGGAGGTTTGTGACAACCTTGCACCAAGCAAATCTGTTGGCACCATCTTTCCAACAGTTAGATGATTCCCTCGGTGTTTCAGACTTACTCATTATTACTGTGTTTGTTATGGTGATCAGTGATCTTTGCTGTTACTCTGTAGTTGTTTTGGGGCCCCGCGACATGCTCCCGTTTAAGGTGGCAGACTTGAGACGTATCGGGTGTGTCTGCTCACCAGCTGGTCGTTCCCCTGTCTGTCTCCTCGCGCCCCCCCCCCCCCCCACCGTGCCCTGAAACACAACAATATTGAAATTAGGTCAGTTTGTAGCCCTCTGATGACCTCTAAGTGTTCAAGTGAAAGGAAGAATTACACTCCCTTGAAATCAAAGCCAGATACGATTACGCGTCGTGAGTGTCAAAAGCTGCAGTAGGCCAAAAGCTAGGTCTCTTGTGCCAGTTAGTCAAGTTGTGACCGCAAAGGAAACGTTCTTGAAGGAAATTAAGACTGTTACTCCAGTAAACACACTAATGGTACGAAAGTAAAACAACTGTATTGCTGATACAGAGAAAATTGTAGTGGTCTGGATAGAAGGTCATACCAGCCCCGACATTCCCTTAAGCCGAAGCCTAATCCAGAGCAAGGCCCCAACTCTCTTCAATTCTGTGTAGGCTGAGAAAGATGAGGAAGCTGGAGAAGAAAGTTTGAAGCTCACAGAGGTTGGTGCATTTAAGGAAAGAAGCCATTTTCATGACCTAAAAGCAGGGTGAAGCAGCAAGCGGTGATGTAGAAGCTGAAGCAAGTTATCCAGAAGATCTAGCTAAGATAAGGAAGGTGGTTACATTAAACAACAGATTTTAAGTATACACAAAATAGCTTTTGATTGCAATGAAATGCTGTTTAAGGATTTCATAGCTAGAGAGAAGTCAATGCTAGCTTCAAAGGATAGACTGACTCTCCTGTTGGGGGCTGATATAGCTGGTGACTTTCAGTTGAAGCCAGTGCTCATGTACTATCCCAAAAATCCTAGGACCTTTAAGAGAATCTACTCTGCCTGTGCTCTATAAATGGAACAATAAAGTTTGGGTGAAAGCACATCTATTTGCAACATGGTTTATGAATGTTTTAAGCCCACTGTTGAGACCTACTGCTCAGAAAAAAAGATTCTTTTCAAAATATTACTGCTCATTGACAGTGCGCCTGGTTACCCAAAAGCTCTGGTGGAGATGTGCAATGAAATTAATGTCGTTTTATGCCTGCTACCACAACATCCATTCTGTAGCCCATGGATCAAGGAGTCGGTTCAACTTGCAAGTCTTATTGTTTAAGAAATACATTTCCATAAGCCTATAGAACTGCCCCAGATAGTGATTCCTTTGATGGATCTGGAAAAAGTACATTGAAAACCTTCTGTAAAGGATTCACCATTCTAGATGCCATTAAGAACATTCATGATTCATGGGAAGAGGTCACAATATCAACATTAAGAGGAGTTTGGAAGAAGTTGGTTTCAATCCTCATGGATGACTTTAAGGGGCTCAGTACTAAAGTGGAGGAAGTAACTGCAGGTGTGGTGGAAACAGCAGGAGAACTAGAATTAGAAGTGGAGCCTGGGGGCGCCTGGGTGGCTCAGTCGGTTAAGTGTCCGACTTTGGCTCAGGTCATGATCTCGTGGTTCACGAGTTCAAGCCCCGCATCGGGCTCTGTGCCTGACAGCTCAGAGCCTGGAGCCTGCTTCCGATTCTGTGTCTCCCTCTCTCTCTGACCCTCCCCCCATTCATGCTCTGTCTCTCTCTGTCTCAAAAATAAATAAACATTTAAAAACAAATTCAAAAGAAGTGGAGCCTGAAGATGGGACTGAATTGCTGCAATCTCATGGTCAATCTTGAATGGCTGACGAGTCGCTTCTTAGGGAAGAGCCAAGAAGGTGGTTTCCTGAGATGGAGTCTACTCTTGGTGAAGATGCCATGAAGATTGTTGAAGTGACCAACAGAGGATTTAGAATATTACATGAATTTAGCTGATAATGCAGTAGGTTTAATGGATTGAGAGGACTGACTTCAATTTTCAAAGAAGTTCGACAGTGGCTACCTACTATAGGGAATGCATCACTTACTATAGGGAAATCGTTCATGAAAGGAAGATCCGATCCATGTGGCAAACTTTATTGTCTCAAAGAAATTGCCGCAATCACCCCAATCTTCACCCCAACTGCTTCACTCTGATCAGTCAGCAGCCATCAACATGGAGGCAGAACCTTCCATGTTCTCCTTTTCCTTTCCGCCAGCAAAAAGATTGACTTGCTGAAAGCTCAGATGGTTAACATTTTTTAGCAATAAAGTACTTTTAAAATAAGGTTTATACATTGATGATTTTAGACATAATGCTGTTATATAATTAATAGACTGTAGTATGGTGTAAACATAACTTATATGCACTGAGAAACCAGAACGTTTATTTGACTTGCTTTATTGAGTTACCTGCTTCATCATGGTGGTCTAGAACCAAACCCACGCTATCACCTGTAGTCTTTGATGCAATTTGTCTTAAAAGCCAGGAGGTGGCGGTGTTTTCCAAGTAATGCTTTAAGGTTGCAGTTTGTGAGGGTTACTGAAGTAATGTTTTTGAATACCACTGAAAAGTCAGAGAACCTAACACACAATGTGTTCTTACCCATAAAATCATTGAGTGAGGAAGAAGCTGCTTCAGCCTCTATGAGGAATTTTTTCTAAGACTATTTAAAAATTTTTATTGAGATACAATTGACATATAATATGTTTCAGGTATACAACTTAATGATTTAAAATATATATATATATATATGTATATAGGTGTGTATATGTATATATATGTGTGTGTATATATATATATATATATATGAATTGCAAAATCACCACCACACTATGTCATTAGCATCCGTCACCACACATAGTTACACATTTATTTTCTTGTGATGAGATCTACTCTCTTAGCTTTCAAATATACCATATGGTAGTACTAACTCTAGTCGCCAAGCTGTACATTATATCTCCAGGACTTACTGGTTTTATAACTGGAAGTTTGTGCTTTTGGCCACAACTGTAATGGACTTAATAAGAAGCTAGAAATATGATAGTTCCTGAAGTTAGGGCAGGGGCAGTTTTGAATTCTGCTTTTTATTAGGAGGAAATATTTGACAACTCATAGTAGGCATACTTGGAGCACAGGACGAAACACCTGATTAACCCATGCCTTAATGTTAGGCCCTGTGCAGTGAGAAAGTCATTGATAATTCTATTTAAATCAAAATAGAGTTAACTGTGCTTTTCATATATACGTTGTTTTTCTCTAATATATATGTTATTTTTCTATACTGTACAAAGATTCTAATATTTATGTTGTTTTTCTATACTATACAAAAAATTGAAGAAATTAACTTTTTAATATTCCTATATGGAAAAACTATTGGAATCTTTTACATTTCAAAACTTGGAGTTGAATTTTTCTTTTATTTCTACCATGTTTGTTAGTTATAACTACCATGTTAGTTATATTATTTCTACTTTCATTTACCATTTTCTTCCGTCTATTTTGTGGTTGTCATTTACTTGATTTCTTGGATCGAATGCTTAAGTCATTTATATTTGTCCTATACTTGATTTCTTGGATCGAATGCTTAAGTCGTTTATATTTGTTTTCTTTTTTATGGCCGAGAAGTATTCCATTTTGTATATATACCACATCTTTTTTTATCCATTCACCCATCAGTGGACATTTAGGTTACTTCCATAGCTTGGCTATTGTAAATAATACTGTGATGAATGTAGGGGTGCATATATCTTTTCAAATTAATGTTTCCCCTTTCTTCAGATGACTGTCCAAAAGTGGAATTGTTGGATCATTTTTAATTTTTTGAGGAACCTCCATACTGTTTTCCACAGTAGCTGCACCAGTTTACATTCCCACCAACAGTGAACAAGCATTCCCTTCTCTCCACATCCTCACCAGCGCCTGTTATTGTGTGTCTTTTTGTTAACAACCATTCTAACACATGCGCAGTGATCTCTCATTGTGGTTTTGAGTTGCTTTTCCCTGATGATTAGTGATGTCGATTGAGTATCTTTTCATGTGCCTGTTGGCTATCTGTATGCCTTCTTTGGAAAAATGTCTCTTCAGTTCCTCTACCCATTTTTTAATCAGATTGTTTGTTGTTTTTGCTATTGAGTTATAAGAGTTCTTTTTATTTTCTGGATATTTACATCTTACTGAGTATATGATTTGCAGCAATTTTCTCGCATTCAGTAGGCTGCCTTTTCATGTCGTTTGCTGTGCAGAAGCTTTTTAGTTTGATGTATCGCTCGCTTGTTTTTGCTTTTGTTGCCTTTGCTTCTAAAGTTAGATCCAGAAATTCAGTGCGAAGACTGGTGGTATCGTGGAGCTTACCACCCGTTTTCTTCTAGTTTTATAGTTCCAGGTTTTACATTCAAGTCTTTAATCCATTTTGTGCTATTTTTATGTGTGGTGTAAGATAGGAGTGTAGTTTTATTCTTTTGAATGTGGCTGCCCGGGTTTCTCAGCACCACTTCTTGAAGAGACTGTCTGTTCACCATTGTGTATGCTTGCCTCCTTATTCATACATCGGTTGACTGAACGTGCATGGGTTTATTTTGAGCTCTATCTCTATTACTATAGCTTTGTAATATAGTTTGAAATCGGAGTCCAGCTTTGTTCTTTCTCAAGATTGCTTGTGTGGTTCCATACAAATTTTTGGATTGTTTGTTCTATTTCTGTGAAAAATACCATTGGGATTTTGATAGGGATCGCATTGAATCTCTAGATTGCTTTGAGTGGTATGGACATTTTAACTATTAATTCTTTCAATCGATGAGCATGTAATAAACATTTACTTGTTTTTCATTTTCTTTCATCAGTGTCTTACAGTTTTCAGTGTACAGGTTTTTCATCCCCTTGTTTAAATTTATTCCTAGGTATTTTGTTCTTTTTGATGCAATTATAAATTGAGTTTTTAAAATTTCTCTTTCTGATAGTTTGTTATTAGTATATAGAAACAGAACAGATTTTATATATTGATTTTGTACTTGGCAGCTTTTCCTGAATTCATTTATTAGTTATAAAAGTGTTTTTGGTGGAGTCTTTAGGGTTTTCTATATATAAAATCATGCCATCCACAAAAAGTGACAATTTTCCTTTTTCCCTTTCCAATTTGGATGCATTGTCTTTTTCTTGCCTAACTGCTCTGGCTAGGATTTCCAATATTGTGTTGAATGCAAGTGGTGAGAGTGGGCATCCTTGACTTGTTCTGGATCTCCGAGGAAAAGCTTTCAGCTTTTCACCATTGAGTATGATGTTAGCTGTGGGGTGAATCTTTGTTAATATCCAGCACTGCTTTCTTGTTTTACAAGGTAGCTAAATTGACTGCAAGTGGGTTTTTTGTTGTAATGCTTCAGAAATGTGGAGTCTTTCGTGTAGGATACCTGACTCTTTTTATTTTTTATTTTTTATTTTTTAATGTTTATTTATTTTTGAGACAGAGAGAGACAGAGCATGAACGGGGGAGGGGCAGAGAGAGGGAGACACAGAATCTGAAACAGGCTCCAGGCTCTGAGCTGTCAGCACAGAGCCCGACGAGGGGCTCGAACTAACGGACCTCGAGATCATGACCTGAGCCGAAGTGGGCTGCTTAACCGGCTGAGCCACCCAGGCGCCCCGCCTGATTTCTTTTTTAAGTACTGACTCCATATTCTGTCCTTGATTTAAAACGTATTAAAGCAATAGTGTTTTCTGAGGCTGCTTGCCAGGTTATATTCATCTAAAATATGAACATTGAGTAACTTCGAATGAACTACGCCTGTGATCTCATTTTTAGAGTTTAAGTTACTAAAGTACAGGCACAATTGTATTAATTTCAAGTCTTCTTTGCAGTCACCGAGATTTGCTTTATACCTACTTTCTTGACTTATTTTTACCCTACATATTGTCCTGATATTCTCGCCTTAATTTGTTTTAACTTGTTTTAATGTAAAAAACAAAATCTGTGTGAAACAGTAAATTTAACAGTTTCTTCATACGAGTTTCTTTTTAAGTAGTGCTTTCTGTAGCCTGTCTCTAGGGATGTGCATCCGTTAGGATTAGGCTTGGCTGCATATGACAGAAATTCAGCAGGTGAGGGCCTTGAGATGGAAATTGATTTTTCTCCCACCTTCATCAAGTCTGGAATTAGGAAGTACAGGGGTAATAAGGAATTTCATTGGATTAGGGACTCGGGCTTGCTCTGTCTTACTGTTCCACTGCCCTTATCTCATAGTCTCATGATCAGATGGCTACTTGAGCTCCCAATTCTTGCATCTAAAGTCCAGGCAATAAAAGTGAAGAAGGGTAGGAAGGCAAAAGGGGTCTTGGCTGGCTTAGTTTGGTCACTCTAAGCAATCTTTTCTTCGCAAAAGATACAAAACCATTTCATTTTACATTTCGTTAATCGTGACAGGATCGTGTGGCCCCTTGGCTCTACCTGTTCCCAGGGAGCCTTGAAAGTATGGATAGTATTTTATTTCTCCCAAACACCTGGGTTCTGTTCACTGTGCAGGAAGGGTGGAACGGATGTTGGGGTATGCGGCTAAGAGCCTCTTTACCTCAGTTATTTCATAGTTTTTACAGGAAAATAGAAAACCTGGTGAGGTCTATATGGCTCAGCATCTGGGCTATAATATAATCATGGGAAATGGTAGTAAGAGATCTCTGCTTATTGATTATTTTATCTATATTAACTGTCATTTTTGTGTTATTATTGCCAAATATGTATGCTAAGTACTTTTTATACACTCTGTATAATCCCCACAACACGTTCTAGTAGGACACTAGATTCCATGCCACAAATGAGAATACCGAGGCACAGATAGATTGCATACCTTTTTCAGGTTCTCGTACCTGGTGTGTGGTGAGTCAGGGTATTGATCCTGCTGTTTAAGATCAGTGTTGATAACTGCCTCCATCCTCTTTCGTAATCCGTCTACTTGTATATGCACTGCTACTCCTGCCCCATCCCTTGTACGTAACAATTATTTGAGTTGACTTAGAGATACACAGAAAACAACAAAACAAGGAGATAAGCAGATGGAAGGGAACATAAAAGTCAGAAATTGGTGAAGCGGAGATACAGGTGGTGCACAGAACTGAAGGCTCCATCATCCTAGAGAGGTGCCACAGGCCTGGTCTGACTTGTGTTCTGTCAGATCCCAAACGGCGGGAAAACAAGCTTGAATTTTCTTTATCGGGACTCTTGGCATCTTCATTGTTTTAGTCATACAATAATTTGAATCCTTATAAAGAATACTAGTTTATCATATTGTAGCTGCAAGGGATCCCCAAGATCATTACAATGGTATTGTTACTGTTTTCTGGTATTCTCTTTGTGGGTTAGGTGAACTAAATTACCATTACTTGTTTTTTAAGATGTGGAAACCTAGTCAGAATTTTTTAACTGGAAATGGGTCATATGCTTACTGGTAAAAACTGGGGCTCTTTTTTGTTGGTTCATTTATAGAAATGCTCGTATCATAGTTTTAAAAGGATACAGACCTTGAAAGACTGTGATCCTGACGAAAATGGTGTGCTATTTGTGAGAGCTTCTTCCTACACTCATAGACTTGTGAGCTCCTTGATGACAAAAGATTTTGCCTTATTCATTTTTTTCCTGGTGTCCTCAGTGCATAGAAGGTATTCAGTAAGTGAATAATGAATGGCTGACTAGCAAATGAGAAAAATCTATTAATATTATAATTAATATTTCTGCTTCTTTAAACAGGTAAGTCAGTTACCTAAAATAGAGGAAAGACAGGTCATCCTTCTTTTTGCCCTGGCAAGTTGTATGAGGCGGGTTACAGTACCACTAATGATTGGACATTGGGACCACAAAGTCCCACCCTTAAACTTGGTGTGTTTGGAGAATTGCCATAATTATGATACACCCGAAACATAGTGGTTGTAAAGGGAAGTAGCAGGAGAAAAGTCTGGTAGGCTCCTGGCACGTAAATGTTACTTTCAATTGTAAGGAATAAAAGGTCCGGATTTTGAAAGATTCTGTACGACATGTTTGTTATCTTTTTAAAAATGACATTTTTAGTGAGGAAAAGAAGGGACATGATTTGGTTTGAGTCACATTTGAAAACTAAATAGTCTAATTCATTTCTTATATTTTAATTTTCAAGACTATTTATGAAAAATAAATTAACAGGATATTTAAGTGTAATTACTTTATTTTGTTTTCTTTCTCAGGATGTGATCTTCGTGGTGGGAAGCTCAGTTTTTAAACTACCCCAATGGATGCAGACAGTGATGTTGCATTGGACATTCTAATTACAAATGTAGTCTGTGTTTTTAGAACAAGATGCCATTTGAACTTAAGGAAGATAGCTTTGGAGGGAGCAAATGTAATTTATAAGCGTGATGTTGGAGTAAGTATCTAAATTTTGGCGTGTGGGCTACATAGACTGGTTTTGTAGCGCTGTAAATGATATACTAAAATACATTCACTTACCGATAGTTTAAGAGCACCTTACCATGTGCCGGCTGTACTCAGTACAATATGGAGCCCTGTAGAAGCGCCCCCCTGCTCCCATGAAGTGCCAACTTTTGCATATACATATCTCTAAGTCTTAGCAAAGAATTCACAGGCTACTAGACATTTTTTTCTCTTAATTTCTTTTAACTGAAGAAGGGGACATCTGTACAGTGGTGTATACTTAATTCAAATGTAATTTTTTAGTTGCATGAATGATGCATGATATGAATGAGGTCCTAATACGTATGTTGTGATTTTTGTAGTATGTTGTCATACCCCTCTTTATTTAGCTAAAATAAAATAGTTGGAATTCTTAGTAACACATGGCTGAAAATAATATGATTCATATCCTAACCTGGATACTTTCAATTTTAGTTTTTGTTAGACCTCTACTATTTAAAATAAAAGCATTGATAACTTGCCTTTAACCTTATTGAAGATTAACGTTAGAAGTGACAATACGTGTTCATTGGATTTTGTAAACCACATGATGTTGAGATGTGTATCTTATACATTTATTATGAAAATTATGAATGTATATGAACGCTCCAAGCTCTAAAAATAAGGTGCCAGTATACCTCAGTAAATTATCATTAGTTCTTAGTACTACAAACTAAGTTAAGGGGAATTGAATTCAATTAAAACTTAATAGTGACACAATTAAAGATTTTCAAGTTCATCAGCAATGCCATCGTCACCTAAATAAAGGAAGGAATATGTCCCCTGAAGAAGGTTAGTGAGTAAAAGGCCTCGTACTGCTTTGGATCTTGTGTGTGCCATGGGACAGGGAAGTCATTTTTCCTAGGAAGATGAACTGAAAAGGCTGAGTTGATGGTAAGCAGGTGCTGAAAGGCACTTAAATGCAGAATAAACTCAGTTTAGTGTTTCCCAGCCACTTGTGTGTGAAATTTTATACTATCTTTTGGTTCAGATTTTATTTTGACTCTTTGGGAAATTTTATCCTTCCAGATTTAATAGCTTTGATAATAGGTGGGTAATACGGCATATGACAGAGAAAGGGCAAAACTCAAAATGCCAATGGAAGTTTGAAGGCGAAACGTCTAATTCATATGCTATCGTAATCAGTATACATTTATTTCTCTTATGCACAGTGGGCATATAATTAATATTTCCATAAATGAAAAACTACAATGAAAATTTAAATTTGTTGTTCTCTTGGACCTTAGTCCTTGACCGACTTATGCTCATTCTGTAGATAATTTCATTCAAACCCACAGCTTTAAATAAATGGCTCTCATATCTAAGGAATCTAAAATTACATCTCCAGCTCCACCGTTTCCCCTGCATTCAAGATTTGTGTATTGAACTTGAACATGTAGTAGGCATCTCAACTGTAAGGTACAGAAAGTAGCGTTGAGTCCCATGAAGCAGAATAAAGCAAGGTGGGAGGTGGGGAGCGACAAAGGGATGGGTGCATTGATGGAGTGGTCAGGGAAGGCCTCTCTGACATCTGGTGAGAGACCTGAATGAAGTGAGACTATTGAGGGAAGAACATTCAGGATGACAGTAACAAACACTGCAAAACCCCTGAGGTGTGAACAGGTTTGGCATGTTTAAGGATCCATTTATGTGGATTGCGAATTGCAAATTCCAGTTATGTAACCAGCGGGGAATGAGAGTTGGAAAGTGTACAGACTTGTGGCGTATTGATTTCAAGTATATAGTAAGAGGTTTATGCAGACCTTGTATTTTTGATTAATTGAATGTCCTTTTGGATTAATATGTTCTTTGTGTTCGGTATGGAGCTCGATTTCCGAGTGGATGATTTGGAGAACAGTTATTTATTTCAGACTTGGGTAAGCGTTGAGTAGTCAACTCGTATTAAAATGGCCACATAGAGCAGCACCATAAGTGAAAATTAATATTTAATGTGTAATCAGGTTTTGGGTCTTGTGTGTGTGTTTGTGTTGTTTTTTGCAGAAAGTATTAATGAAGCTTAGAAAACCTAGAATCACAGCTACAATTTGGTCCTCAGGAAAAATTATTTGCACTGGAGCAACAAGGTAAACTTTCCTTGGACTTTTAATGTTTCCTTTGTACAAGGGGAGGACGTTTTCCTGGACTTAAAATCATGTGTGAAGTTTGTCATGTTTGTCAGTATAAAGTTTATTTCCTGTGTGACTGATAATCTTTTCGTCTCCTTAAAACTGTAGTGAAGAAGAAGCAAAATTTGGTGCCAGACGTTTAGCCCGCAGTCTGCAGAAACTAGGTTTTCAGGTAATGTTTTCAAAAAAACATCCAAACTGCAAATATGAAAGGATTTAGTTTGTAAAGGTAAACTTTTTAATTTAATAGACTGAAGAGATCACACAAAAACTTCCTCACGATTGGCCTTTTTCTTACTGTCCTTCAGTACAAAAATTACGCAGTGAACTTACCCACGTGAGTCCTTGCAAGGATCCTGGCTTTTTCACTGCCCCCTTTCTCAGAGAGGCTTGTTACCTTACACGTGACCTGCCTTTTCAGCTCTTCAGGTTGTTCACTCCTCACACACACACCAAGTCATGTTTTTGATGACCTCAAGAGTAGTTTGTCAGGATGATGAGTAGGGAGTAGGGCCCTACGTTCAAAAAGTTGAAGCGCATTTGTTTTTATTTATAGATAGCTATCACGTAAATTATAAAGAAGAAAAAAGATACTAGAATGGAACTTGCCTAGATCTATACATTTTATGGCTAAGAGTGAACAGTGTTCCTACATTTTATGGCTAGTGACAGCATTACCATTATAACAGGAAATTGTGATTATTTAAAAATATGCAGAACTGACTGAATCTGTGCTTGAGAAATAACAGCACTTGCTGGTGTAAGTTGAAAAGGATTCACATGAATAACTAATACTAAGTATACACCTGTGTGTAAGAACTCAGAAAAGGCTGCATTTTGTAAAATCAATCAGCTGTATTAAAAATGACATGAATCCTGGGGCACCTGGGTGGCTCAGTCGGTTAAGTGTCCGGCTCTTGACTTCGGCTCAGCTCATGGTTGATGGGTTTGAGCCCCACATCGTGCTCTCTGCTGTCAGTGTAGAGCCCGCTTCAGATCCTCTGTCTCCTGCCCCTCCCTGACTTGCGCTGTCTCAAAAATAAACATTTAAAAAAAAATAGCATAAATCCAAAACAAAATGCACAGTGTTTGAAAACGGACATTGTAAGATTGGCCTGCTGTGTTAAATCCACACTTTAGTCCACAGAAAGTACATACTGGTTGGTGGGCTCTTACTTGTAAAGTGACCATCACTGGGAGGTTAACTTTATCAGATACCATTTTATGGAGGCATACATTTGGTAAAATTGCTCTGTAGTATGGACTTGTTATGTCACTTGCAAATGATGAGTAAACGAAAGAAAAATAAAGATGTGCTGTGGTCTCTGAAGAGATGGGCCCAGGCTGTGTGGAATTCAAATGAGCAGTTGTGGGAAGTTGAGTTTCTCTGTGTCTTCCTCAGTCTTCCCTGAGGTGGAAGATACTAGAAAGGTGCCGGAGTACTGATGGTGGGAGAGGGGGAGGGTTGGTGCTTAAGGAAAGTGGCAGTATTGAGAGTCGTGACTGATGGTGGGGCCACTTTGGACAGCGTAGTGACTTTCATCAGCTGCCTTGTGCAGGTACTCAGATGGAAGATAGTTAACCCAGAATTGTGGTTTTACTGGGAACGTTTCAAAAGATAATAAACTGCTCCATTCAAGTTATTGGTAGGAGTGGCTGAAGTTACTTTTCAGCCTTGGACCTTGTCTTATTATAACATTAGACATGTTGAGAAAAATCCCAGTCAAAAACACCACTTTCTCACTCTACCCTCCCGAAAGAAAACGTCTAACTAAACTCACAGAAAGGTCATTTTACCTTACTCCTATAAGCAAAAGTCTGACCTTTCAGAGCTCAGTGTACACGCAGTACTCAGTATTGACTCAGCGTATACTCAGTATTTACTTATTTAAGTGGCAGCTTCCATTTTGACTCTTGAGAAGGATAACTCTGCTTTAATTTTTATAATCACTATTCTTTCTCCTGTCCCAGCAGATTAAATATCCCACTTAAAGTTTAAAAAAATACAACATAAGATTCAAAAGGCCCAGATGTTTTAATCTTGCAAATCTCTCAAGTTCTATGTAATTTTTTGATGAAGTTTTTGACCTTTTTCTTTAATTACAGTGGGCCCTTGAACAACACAGGTTTGAACTGTGCGGATCCACTTAAGTACAGATGTTTTTTGATAAATATATTACAGTGCCATATATGTATTCTCTCTTCCTTATGACTTTCTTAATAACATTTTCTTTTCTCTAGCTTTATTGTAAGAATACAGTATATAATATGTATACAAAATATGTGTTAATCGACTGTTTATGTTATGGGTAAGGCTTCCAGTCAATCGTAGGCTATTAGTAGTTGAGTTTGAGGAGTCAGAAGTTATGCGTGGAATTTTGACTGGCAGGGGCACTAATCCCTGCATTGTTCAAGGGTCACCTGTATGGTAGTAAGAAGTCACCGAAAACTAAATCAGTTCGTCAGGTGTTGTTTTTCTTTCTAGTTTGTTCTGACTTTTTTTTTTTTTTTTTTTTAACGTTTATTTATTTTTGAGACAGAGAGCGACAGACCATGAATGGGGGAGGGTCAGAGAGAGAGGGAGACACAGAATCTGAAACAAGCTCCAGGCTCTGAGCTGCCAGCACAGAGCCCGACGCGGGACTCGAACTCACAGATCGCGAGATCATGACCTGAGCCGAAGTCGGCCGCTCAACCGACTGAGCCACCCAGGCGCCCCTTGTTCTTACTTTTAAGGATTGAAACAGTTATTTATAGTTTCCCTGATGAACAATTTCTATTTTCTGCTGAGCAATTTTTTTGTTGCAAAATAATTCATTGAGTTGTACTTCTCTCCTGAAGGTAATATTTACAGATTTTAAGGTCGTTAACGTTTTGGCGGTGTGTAATATGCCATTTGAAATCCGTTTGCCAGAATTCACAAAGAACAATAGACCTCATGCCAGGTAGGTCTTCGAAGAATCAGGACAACTTACCAAATTTGTAATTGTTTGTCAGCCTATAAATATTTATATTAATTGTGTTTTGTTTTTTTTTTTTTTTGTACAGTTATGAACCTGAACTTCATCCTGCTGTGTGCTATCGGATAAAATCTCTAAGAGCTACGTTACAGATTTTTTCAACGGGAAGTATCACAGTAACAGGTATTTTATGATACTGAAAGCAAGCGTATGGCCAATTATGGTTTGAATGAAGTGCTTATATCCAAATACAAATATTGTCTCATTGTCCCCCTTCAGTCACTTCTGCCCTTCAAAGGGAACCAGTCTCCTGACTTTTGAAACTGTAGTTTCGTTTTCCCTGCTTTTTCTACTAGTTTTAAGTCTTACACATACTATTTTGGGTCAGTGTTCTTTCATTCATTATTATCTAGTGAGATTCATTCGTATTATTCCATGTAGTTGTAGATTCATGACCTAAGCCAAAATCAAGAGTCAGACGCTTAACCCACTGAGCCACACAGGCACCCTAAGAGAAATCCACTTCATAAACTTCATAGAGGTTTTACATAAGCAAAATACTCATATATCACTGGTGCCTATTTATCACGTCTTATGTGTATTTTGTTATGTATCTTCTGAGTCCTAAGTATTTGGAAGGGGTGGTTTCAAAGACCAGGCATAGATGTCAAAGGATCACATTAGCACACAGGATGGTTTTTAAAAGTACTGTGCGTATAAATTGTACGGAGACATCACTTGAGAGTTAGGCCCAACCTTTGACTAAATTGGATTCAGGAAAATTTCTTTGGTGTCCTTGAATTTTTCTTTTTATTCCTTTAGTCCTTAAGAGAAAATACACGTTACCAACACCTTTAGACTCTGAACAAGTAAGTTTTAGTTTTGACTCATTCTATGGGCTTTCACATCTTCCTTGGAGACTTTTAAAACCTACTGCCAGGGTCATGCCGAAATCTTAAAATGGAGTGTGGGGGAACAAATCCATTTGTTCCCTCCTTTCAACTGCCTCTTCCTACATTTTGGAGCCTAGGCCTCTGCAGAGCCACAAAATCTGTTGAGAAGTCCCCATTAAGTGTAGAGTTTATGATGCATAGGTAAAATCTACATTTGAGTTAATAGGTAACTAAACAACATCACAAACTGAAGACAGTTAGGTTGATTAGTATACGCTATATATTTACATCTGGAACATCCTATGAAATGTTAACAATTCAGTGAACAGATACTGAGTGGTTCCCATAGGCAAAGCACTATCCTATGTGGGGGAAGGGAGAGGAATCAGGAAAGAGCAGACCCTGATAACACGTGGTCAGTACCTTCAGAGAGTTCACAGTGGGTACAATATGTGTGTTTTTAAGATCTTTCGAAAGAGTTAAGTGTACGTTAGTGAAACCATTTTTATTAAAATGTTTTATGAAAATATTTGGTCTTTTTTTATGTTTCCTTTTATCTATTCAAGTGGAATATTAAATTTTTTAAAAACTAGTTATTCCTAGCATTATATGGATTAATTCATATGTAGCGTCACCTCATTCCCGTGTGTGTGTGTGTGTGTGTGTGTGTGTGTGTGTGTGCACGCGCGTGCGTGCACGTGCACGCTTCCCTATTTACTGAGTGAACTGTGAGGATGAATGGCCAGGTTAGTAATAAACGTGGGGGTGGGTAGTGAGTACTAATCTGCGGGGCGTTTTAGACCAGTTAGCTAGTCACAGCCCTCTGATTTCCCAGAACTTTGGAAGCAGGCTTGTTGTACTTTACTGGGTTCCTCAGCACTCCTGTGAGCCTCAGAGGCGGCCTAACCAAAGCCAGACTACAGCGACCAAAAGGATAGTGCCCAAAATGTCTACTCCCGTTTATCATTCCTTCCTTTAATCAGTATCTCACATCGCTTCTTATTCTCCTTCACGGCAGTCTGTGTGTGGTTTTTATGTACACTGTCTTCACCCTGGGGCCCGAAAACAAGACGAATCACATCATTTGTGTTTCAGATTGCCTTTAATTGTTCAGAGAGGATTTTATTCTCTTGGTTTTTGCTGTGACTGTCTGACTATGTAAAGTGTAGATCTTTTTAAAAACAACCCCGTATATTTTCAGTTCTGGGAAATCCGCGTTCCTGGCGCTCTTCTCACCCCTTCCTCTCTCTGTTGTGTTTGGTACAGGGCCCAACGTAAAGGCTGTTGCTACCGCTGTGGAACAGATTTACCCGTTTGTGTTTGAAAGCAGGAAAGAAATTTTATAATTCATCGCTTAATTGGTTAGAATCCCTAACTGAGCACCTTTTAAAACCTGCTGCACATTGGACTCAAAACAAAAGGAAAACTGGACCAACAGTAATTGAGGAAATAGACTCTTTTATTCATTCACGGCTACAGTGTAAGCTCCAGGCCCTTTGGATTTTATTTCAGACCTTGCTGTAATATAAAAAGGAAGTTTACAAGACATGACATTGCTGCTTTTACAAAAGGACATTCTATTTATTTTCGCAGTAATTCTCATGTCCCCGTAAGCAGAGCTGTCACAGTGTGCACTACCTTAAATTGTTCTGTTGTTGTCATTAGTTTTTTCCAGTTTGAGCTAATGTGTTTTATTTGTGAATAGTCTTTTACATTTTTGTATGCTGAATATGGGCACCAAAGAACCTGTAAAAGTTATCTTTTTCAATTGAATGTGCACAAATAAAAGTTTGGAAAAGATCTCTCTTCATATCCATTCTGTAACTTTTATTCCCCATTTTCTATTTTAACAAAAATTGTATTCACAATTCTTTTTTCTTTTTGATCTATGCAAGCTTAGACTTTTGCTAAAAGTGTGTTGGCTTCTTTTTGAAGTGTATTTTGTAAATATATATATGCCACGTGTGTATAGTATCTTTTAATGCTCTGTTACCAAATATCAAATAGGCAATTTTTTCTTGCAGATTAGAAATAAAAATATGTGTATAAATTCTAGGGAATGAACCGGAGTAGAACTTTATAGATTAAGCATAATGTTTTATGTTGCTAATTTAATATGATAGAGAATGTTAAATATCTTTTAAAAGTTACAGAATTGTAGTTTTAAAAAGCAAAACCTCTTACCTATGAGATGGATGTGAGAAAGAAGCTGTGATGGGTTGTACCTCGTATGTACTTCTGTGATTCTGGTAAGACTCAACTCTAGTTGTAGGAAAGTAGTAATCTGAGGTTGGCGTTCGAGGCTATACTAAGAGTCTTGTCAGAAGTTGATACGTTGTGCTGTTTTAACAAGAAGTGCCCACAAGCTGCCTCTGTGCCACAGTATAATTATAATATAGTTCAACTTGAACTTGAAAGCCATTTTGCAAGACATGTCTTTCCCCTTGCTGTGTCTTATTCAATGCAGCCGAAGAGTGACTGCCTATCCAGTATTTGGGATTGCTCCTCTTAAAATGACAATAAATGTGCATGTGTGAAACATTGGCTCTCTGGCTCACCCGCGTGAGCCCTGGGATGGTGGTGTGCGAAGCAGGCTGCAGTTGCGCTCCACCCCTGGGGTGAGGAATTCAGTAGAACCAACAATAATTTCAACTGGAAGTGAAGTTGAGTGGAGAGTGCAATTAGCTTCTCAGTAGAAACTTACTAGAGACAGTATTCCAACACAATCCCCCACTAAAACCTGAATTTCCAAAACGTTTTGAAAGCTTCGTGAGAAATGGCTGCGTCCTAACCTCCATATTCGAGTCCATTTTCCTCACCATCTCATAAAGTCTCCCAAACCTCACTTACATCCTGCCCTGAACAACACACGTTATTTTATATTTATTTTTATCTTCTTTCCTCTCGATGCCTTTCCCTACTGTGCCTCTCACTCTTAATGGCGGGGGGGGCGGGGGGGCAAAGGCTAACTTTTATATTTTCTTTCTTGTGAAAGACTTGTGATTTTCAAACTTCCGTGCACCCTCTCTCTTTCTCTCTCTCTCTCTTTTTTTTTACATTGTGTTTATTTGCTTCACATTAAGAGCCAATAGGATAGGTAGACCTCATAAAACACAGAGGATACCATTCCGTGAAGAAGTTACAGGTTCCGGGCAGACTATTTTAAAAATTGAGATTTTCCACTTAGCTTTAATTAACAGTAACAAGTGACCTGTTTTGTAACGTTCCCCCAAAAAAGAAATGTAGGAAAGGGGGGGGGGGGGACATGATTATATGGCCAATGTGCGGATCCAGATGTTGTAATATTTTCAGCATTCGAGTGACTTGAAAAGTGGGTAGATCAGTAGCGCATCAAAACGCTTTCTCAGAAAAGAGGAAGAAAGACAATCTAACCAGTTTAGGTTTCAGGGCTGCTGTGTGAGCGTCACCTGGCAAAATGTCCTGGCTGACCCACTAAACTTAAAGCTGGGAAGAATGAGCATGTCTGAGGTCTTCTGCTGGCTCTTCACAAGTGCTGTAAATTTTTTGATAAATAAAAACTGTGACTATATACATACACATTGTAAGTATTCCCCCTTTTTTATTTTTGAAAACCAAAAAAAGCTCTGATTGGGGGCATGTTGGGTAAAAGTTGGTTCGAAGACAGAATTATTTAGTCACGGACTCAGGGTAATAAAAGAAACGTGTAAGAGTGTTTAAGGTACCGAAGTTGAAATCACCAGTGATAAACCACCTAAGTTTATGAACAATTTCCTACCCATTTATGATGTATGGCTAAAACAAATTGCTAATGTATACGTAGTGCTCAGACTTTGAAGGGAACATGTAACAGTTTTGTTAAATATCTCACAATCTGGGATGTTTGGCAAAGAAAAATTCGTATCAATTCCCTGTCTTGATTAAAAAAAAAAAATCTCAGCATCTAATTCCACTGAAGATTCATAATAAATTTCTTAAATTGATCCTCTAGAACATACTTTTCCTTTTTCCAAAAAAAAAAAAAAAAAAACCACCCAACACATGCTCTAACTTGCATAGGAAATGTGCTGTGGTAGAAGGAAGATCTCAAGTCTCCCTCATAACTTTCCCTGCCAATTTTCATTATGTAATTCGTTTCAGAATCAGGACTTTTAGTCATTCTCCTGAGTCTCTGCTAGTACAGTTTCCCTATTATACAGATTTGTAGTCTTTCCATTTTGTTATAGGGAAATGACTAGGTCATATACCCTTCTGTCAAACTGGGGCAGTTTGGTTGGGGCCAGTAGGAAAATCCCAACCTAAACAACAAAGGGTTTTGGCTCTTAGGATTCTCTTTTCTTCAGGCCAAACATACTTGGTTACTCTTTTTCAAGTTAGGTTATTCGTGCCTTAAGTCTTTGTGTGCCTCCCATAGCTTATAATAGTAACTTAATGGGTTACTCCTGAAGTGGGTCAAGATTCTTTATTGTAGGTTCTCTGTCATCATATCCAAATTGGTAAAATGCCCCACCAAGTCCTAATATTCAACTGGAGAAATACAGAGGAAAGCAATTCATTGTTGTGGTAAAAACTCAAGCTTCTGGTATAGCTGGTGACCTCTGTTTCATCATAGAGAAGAACATAGTGAAGGAGTTGTCCTGATGTCCTATGTCTGCAGTCATCTGAAAGTCAGCATCAATTATAGCCAGTATGCCATGACCTGAGGTAGTGATATTCCTGAGGAGTGCAAAGAATTGCAGGAAACTATGGATCGCTATTAAGTCATGAAAGCCTTACAAGGAGAGAGTTTTATAAGCTTGACTGCATAACCCAAACCTAATTGATTATAGAGATTTGGATAAATAACCTAACGGCCTGACTCCTTTTCTCATGTTTTACTAACAGCTACTACTAAGTATATATGGTCCCAGGATTTGGAAATTGCCTTTTCTATTCATATATATTTTTTTAAATGGATGGAAAAGTGTTTGTTTTTCTTAACTATGGCAGAATTGCTTCTTTTAATATGTGATAATACATAAAATTTATAAAGGTATTTTGCATTACACTGTTGTTCATAATTCATAGAATAAGCTGCATAATCTTTGTACTTGTTGAAATATAATTAGGAATTATCACTGAAATCCTAGCCAGGATCCTATCCTAATCTAAAACCTAGGTGCAACTGTCCACATTGTGTCCTGATTCTTTTTTACAGAAGACCCAGTGTAAGTACTGTCGTAGTGGGCAAAAAAAAACCCCTGTAAGCTCGTGTTCAGGCCACTTACGTGTCCGGATAATAAAGCTGCGACTGGCCTCCGTACGTACATACCTTAAGGCAGAAGTTGATCGTATTACTAGTTCATAGTTTTTCAAAGGCTGCTATGTGAAAAGGGTGGGAAGTATTGAACCAGCCAGTATTTTTCACCTAGTATCCTACTCAGAGTAAGAGATCACTTGGGATCTTGCACCCCATTTACACTTCGAGAGGTGGACATGAAAGGTTGTCCTTATCATTTCAGGGCGTCCCTCTAAAACTAGCTCCGTGACCCTAAGAAAACATGGGAGTGGCCAATAGGTGTTGGTACAAAGACACCCTTCTAATTTGTCAACACTTGTAAGGTTTGAGGCCATTAGATCTCTGGAGAAAGCCACCTTGCTCGTCCCCTACCACACAGCTTTTTACACTCCAAGAGCTGCTCTTGGGGGTTTTCTTTTTTGAAGCTGTTTTGGCACTAATTCCTCTTGATGATGACTCATAAAACAAATGTTGTTTTTCACAAAGTTCCTGAAAGAGAAAGAGGCACTAATGAAAATGTCGTTCTTAATTTATAGTACTGGGGTGGGGGGGGGTGGGGAGGAGGCGCAGGCTTTTTTTTTTTTTTTTTTTTTTTAAACCACCTGGGGCCTCTCGTGTTTTAGCTAAGCAAAAAAGACATTTTCATTGGAAAGCCCTGACGTATCCTGACATTCAGTACCCCACAGAACTTGTGTCGATTTCATGCAAAGGGTAAAATGGGGAGGGTGACTTCTCCGAACACAATCAAGGCATTCCTACCAGCAGAGTTCAAGGACAGTATTACACAGAACTAATGGAGATAACGTCCCAGATCCTAGTTTGTCTCCATTTCTCGAACCCAATTAACATGCCTGTTTGTATATCTACATTGTCTGCCTTCTGCATTATCCCCTTGCTCCTGCAGTAATCATTTTTTTCCTACAGGATTATTCCCATTATGGGATTATTTCCCATAAAAATATGCCCTAGTATTTTACGCTCATTTAAAAGTGAAACAAAGGGATGCCTGGGTGGCTCAGTCGATTGAGCATCCGACTTCGGCTCAGGTCGCCATCTCACGGGTCGTGAGTTCAAGCCCTGCATCAGGCTCTCTCCTGTCAGCGCAGAGCCTGCTCTAGATCCTCTGTCTCTGCCCCTCCTCCCCCTTCTCTCTCTCCAAAATCTACATTAAAAAATAATAATAAAAAAAATAAAGCCACCTTTGAACCTCCTCTTTCAAAGATCTTTTCCTGTAATTTAGCCAGTTACTTAAGTGGCTACTATGCACCTAGTACTACGCTAGATACTGAGGATAGCGTGGATATAGAGTCCTGCTTTCAAGGAGCTTACATTTTAATAAGGGAGACAGGCACATAAGCACCTGATTTCAAGTAGTGAAAGTGCTAATGAGAAAAGTAAACGGAAAGAAAAAAAAGAAGGAAAATAGTTGGGAGAGAGGCGACTATATCCCGCTGGCATCGCTCCCAAGAGGTGACATGTGATCAGAAACTGTAACGAGAAGGTAAATATGTGAAGCATTAGAAGCACTGTGTTTTCAGAAAGATCAGAGCATGGTGAGTACACGAACGACAAGACGGGAGGTAGGTGGCAGCCACAGTAAGAAGTTTGCATTTTATCTGAAATGTAATTTGCACCATGGCATTTTGAGCTGAGGAATGACATTTGTAAAAGATCAAGCTGACTGCCCCATGGAGGGCAGACTGTAGAGGGCCAGGGCTGGAAGACCAGTGTGGAGGTTAGTGTAGTCCAGGAACTCCGAATGGTACTGGCTCAAAGTGTCAGATTCATGTATGTCATGCCGACAGATTTAACGAGAATTAGTGACAGTATGGTTGTGGAGCATAGTGATTATCGTGGATGAATCCTAAGCGTCTGGCCTGAGGAGCCCCTCCCGACTACCCCCAGGCAGAAGGCTTATGGAGGAGGGTGTGTGCATTTGGGTGAGTGGGTCTGAGAACCAAGAGTTCTGTGTAGGTCATGTCAAGCTAGAGACGCCTATTAGACATTCCAACCAAAGATGTTAAGTAAGCAGTTAGATTTGGAAATTTGAAAGTCAGGTCAAAGGTCAAAACCTGGAGATCGTAGACATTTGGGAGTCCTCACTTTTTGGATGGCTTATAATGCCTTAGGGATAGGTCTAAGAAGTAGACGTAGGTATAGATCTAAGGACTGAATCCTGGGCGCTACTGGGTTTTTTATTTTTTATTTTTTCTAATCTTTATTTTTGAGAGAGAGGGAGACACAGAGTCTGAAGCAGGCTCCGGGCTCTGAGCTGTCAGCACAGAGCCTGATGTGGGGCTCAAACTCACAGTTCGTGAGTTCATGACCTGAGCCCGAAGTTGGACGCTCAACCGACTGAGCCACCCGGGTGCCCCTTGGGCACTACTGTTTTTAAAGGTATACAGGAGGAGGGGGAGAGGGAGGAAGCAAAGGAGACCACGAAGTGACTAATGAGGTAGGAGGAAAATCAGCAAAGAGTGGTATTCTGGAAGACAAGTGAAAACAAGTGTTTGCAGATAGGGAGCATGAGGAACCGGGCAAGTGCTTCTGGGAAGTCGAGTAACGGGGACTGAGAACTGTCCCCATGTTTGATAACTTGGAAGTCCTAAGTAGCCTTCGGAGTAAGAACATGAGCAAGTCTGAGTGGAGTAAGTTCAAGAAAGAATGGAAGGTGAGGACACAAAGACAATGCAGAGTACAGTAAAACCTTGGTTGGCGAGCATAATTCGTTCCAGAACGTGCTTGTAATACAAAGCACTTGCATGTCAGTGCGAATTTCAAGAACCATTGGCTCAGTTGTGATCACGTGACATTCGGTGTCACATACCACTCGTATTGCAAGACATCGCTTGGATATCAAGTTAAAATGTATTAGAAATGTTTGCTTGTCTTGCACAACTCTCGCAGAACAAGTCACTCGCCATATAAGGTTTTACTGTACTTGAGAACTGAAAAGTAGGCAGGGAAGGGGTGGGTTCCTGGAGGAAGGAGGTATATTGTTTATGACCTCTAGGGAGGTATATTGTTTATGACGGTAAATACTGCAGCTCTGTGTGTGTGTGTGTGTGTGTGTGTGTGTGATGATAACCTCACAGAAGGGGGAAGTTGATGACAGCACATAAAGGGAAGAGCTGGCATAGATGGATATGGGCATAGATGTAGGTAGTTTAGTGGATGGCATGCAGGATGAGTTGGTCTCTCTATTTCTGTTTTGTCAGCGAACTGAAAAGGCAAGATCGTCGGCAGAGAGGAAGTGGGAAGGGTACTCAAGGCTTGAGGAAAGAGTATAGAGTGTAAGGTAATCCTCTTGGAGAGGAGGGAAGTCAACTCTCTGGGCCACGTGGGTTGTAGGACTCGCCCGAAGACCTACTTGAGATTTATGTTCATAAATCTAAAATCAGTCTTGTCAACACGGTTGTGTGTTTTCTTCAGCCATGCTGCGCCCCTTGGGTGCAGGGATAACATAAGAAATGGTTTCGTCAGAGTTGGGTTTTCCCGAAATGATGGAGGAAGCGAAGGCAGGGAAAAGGCGGTGGTGGTCCATGAAGTCTGAGCAGGGGAAGCCGATGGCTACTCAGTGGATTCCAGGCCCTGGTGTGGCGCGGATTTGTTGCGGTGCTGGTACTTGGGAAAGTGAGCTGGGGCGCAGAGGGGTCACAGGGCGAGGGGTAATGACAGTCCGTGATACGACCATCCTGTTTGCTCCCCTTCTGAGCAAAATGACAGAAGGGCTGTAGCTGATTCCCTCACTTCGTGAACTTCTGTCCCATCTCAAGCCTCAAACCTTCTGTCCTGTCACTCCACTGAGACTGTGCCTGACAAGCCTGTGGTCACCTTACTCTTTGTACTTGACCTCTCAGCAGCTTTTGGCACCATCTGGTCCCATCTTCCTAGAACACTTTTTTTTTTTTTTTGGCTTCAGTGATCCCATGGTCTCCTGGCTTTCCCCCAAACTCACTATCAGCTCCTTTTCAGTCTTTTTGGATACTCCGTCTCCTCTGTTGGATCTCTAAATGTCGGGTTAACCTAGGGCTTGGTTCTGGACTTCCTTCCCTTCTCTCGGCTCTTTGACTAGATTCCATCCGGTTCCACAACTTAAATGCCATCTACAAACTACATACCAGCCCAATCTGACCCTGTCCCTGAGTGTCTTTCAGACTTATTATATATCGCACAGCTGGCTAATAATATATCTCCCCGATGCCTAATGGTCATCTCAAAATGAATATATCGAAAATAGTACTCTGGACTCTCTGCATCCCCGAAACCTAGTCCCCCTTGTGGCTACCCTATCTTACCATCCATGTAGTTTCTCAAGCTAAACATTTAGGTGTCATCCTGACTACTTCATTGCCTTACTCTTATATCCAATTCATTCATTCATTCATTCATTCATTCATTCAATAACTTTAGCTGAGATCAATTAGCCAGTGAGGCTGATAAAGAAGTTCTCTAAGAAATAAACCTTAGGGCACAAAAACTTTAAAATAGTGGGAAGATACAACGGAACCAGTAGAGGGTGCTGACAGGAGACAACCGGGGGGGGGGGGGGGTCCTCGAAGGCAGTGAAGCCAACTATTTCAGGAAGAAGGGCATGCTCACCTCGGTCCAATTCTGGGAATGGTCACCACGCTAGCCATTAAGATGAGGAAGGAGAATTGACCACTGGCTTTAGCATTGTAGGGGGTAACTGGGATGCTAAAAACAGCAATTTCTGTAGAACGGTGGCCATAAAAGTCTTACTGGAGCAGGTTCATAAGAGAATGGGAAAAGAGGAACTGACAATGAATATGCTAGAATTTGCTATAAATGGTAGCAGAAAAACAGCAAAAGCCAAAGAGAAAAATGGAATCAAGGCCATTTTTTTTTTTTTTTTAGATGGGGAAAAATTGCACAGGGTTTCCCTGCTGGTGAGCAGTTGAGATAAAGGGAGAGGTAAAATGGGCATGATGCATGGGTGAGCAGAGAGAACTGTCAGAGAATGTCCTGGAAAAGGCATGGGGGGAGAACATGAAGTGATTGGCCTCAAACAGGAATGCTGAGGCTAACAGAGAAAACCCAGAGGGATGGTGGCGTATTTGGATACAAACACGTGCGGGTTGGTGTGCCAGGTTACGGAAGTGTCCATTTTTCTCAGTAAAGTCAGAGGGGCAAGGCCGTCAGTGGGAGTGAACAGGGCTAAGAAAGAAGGGAGGTTTCCAGACAGAGAAGGCAGTATGGAGCAGTTGTCTAGGAGACAAGCAGTTAATGGACCAGGGACACGTGCGATCGCCAGGCAGCAAGCACTGAGGGCCATTTGAGGTCAATGATCGTGATTCAAAATGAGAAAAACCCAACACCGCGCTTGTGTGCTTTCTCAGCCACGTTCCGCTGTGCGACTGCACAGGCTTACTTGGCACACCTCAAAATGTAAATCAGATCATGTCACTCCCTGCTTAAAATATTTTAGTGGCTTCCTATTGTACTTAGAATGAAATCCAAACTCGCTGGGCCCGCAGAGTTCTGTATGCTCGTCTCTACCGACTTTCTGACTAATCTCACACAGATTTCAGCTTCCTGGGCTTCCTGCTGTTCCTGGAACAGGTCAAGTGCATTTCGGATTAGCCTTTGCGCTGTTCTCTCTGCCCGAATTCTCCTTCGCCCTACCTTGGTTGGCTCCTTTATTATCACATAGATTTTATCTTAAATGTTGCCTCTCAGAATAACCTTCTCGGATCAGCTGATCAAAAATAGCCCCCTGGGGCACCTGGGTGGCTCAGTAGGTTGAGCATCTGACTCTTGACTCTTGATTTTGGCTCAGGTCATGATGTTGAGGTTCGTGAGATCGAGCCCCGTATTGGGCTCCACACTGACAACAGGGAGACTTGCTTGGGATTCTCTCTCTCCCTCTCTCTCTGCCCCTCCCCCACACTCGCTCACTTCTCTCTCAAAATAAATAAACTTTAAAAAAAAATAAAAACAAAAAACCTAGGCCCTGATTAGGAGGCTCTCTTATTGCCATGTTTTAATACGGCCTTTTTGCTTGTTGAGTAATGTTGCCGTAGCACCTAGAACAGTGCCTGGCACATATTAGATGCTCAGGAAATATTTATCGAATTAGTGAATTTGGGTGAATGAATGAAGCAATGACCACATACAATAAACTGCTGGAAGCGGAAAATAACCTAAGTCTCAGAGCCAAAATATTTCCAAAACGTTAGCTTGTTAATTTTCTCCATTTGTTCCCGCTTAACCTGAGGAAAAGCATCAAAGTCACAGCTGAAATAGCAAATATGGCAAACATCCCATTTTGAGTTTGTGGCTGGCAGGGCAGAAGTTCAAAACAAAATCCTTTCAAATTACATTCTTGCTGAAATCTTGTCCGATCTCTCAGCTGAGTCCCTGCTTATTTTATAAGAAACTTAACAACCTTGGGAGAATATTTGTTTTCTCAGCCTCGCGGAGATGGAAGCACAAGAACTGAACTCCGGAGATGAGGAAAGAAAAGTGCTAAGCGGTATGCAGGCTCAGCTTCGAAGTTAATTTGACATTATAAATTGCTTCCTTTCTTACTCCTTAGGAAGTCATTGGGAGATGCATGTCAGGACTATCTCTTTCCATGGTGGCAAAAAATGATTCACTTGTTTCATAGACTCCTAAATTTGCAAAGACTTGCTTGACGTAGCAGCGTCCTTCCGCAGTCTCTAAGCTCCCTTAAGCTTCCGCGTCCAAGCCAGCTCCCTGGGCTTTCTGCTGCCCCGCATTTACTTAGCTGGTTGGAGAGCCATTATGTATTTTATCTTTTTATTTTTGTCGCTGACATTTCCCTCCAGGAAACCTTTTTTTTTTTTTTTTTTTTTTTTTTAATATATGAAATTTATTGTCAAATTGGTTTCCATACAACACCCAGTGCTCATCCCAAAAGATGCCCTCCTCAATACCTGTCACCTACCCTCCCCTCCCTCCCACCCCCCATCAACCCTCAGTTTGTTCTCAGTTTTTAAGAGTCTCTTAGGCTTTGGCTCTCTCCCACTCTAACCCCTCCAGGGAACCTTGTCTAATGTACAGACTTTGGCCAGTCTGCACAATTCGGGCTGCTTACATTTTCATTTGAAAAGCCTTTGCCGACCTGCTTCTTCGAGCTCAGACGAACCGCAGGCTCTCTACTACTAGATAAACAGGAGTTAGCCAAGGGTTCCCAGAGCAACTCTTTCCTTTCCGCCCTCCGTAATGGGTTTCCTCACACCATACACCCTAGGAGATGCCTTCACTGCTGCTGTCAATTTCACGTGCAGGATTGGTTTGCCACCTCCTCTTTTATAATTCTCCGCATCAGAGCTCGCATCTATTTTTGGTCTCCAACACCTGGTACCCGTGTCGTCTTGTCTAGGGTTCACGGTGCTTTGGCTTCTGGATTCCTCTTACTTTGCCGTTTATCACTTGAGGTTCGGATTGAATACCTTGCGTGACTCAAAAGTAACAGAAATGTGATTCTTTCGAAAACCTTTCATAATCCAGAGCTTTACTGATTTAGACGGATTCCTTCCCCACGCTGACGCTGAATGAGTAAGTTTTGTTGCGTTTTAGACAGCCAAATCAGATACTGTTAGGGAATGTCTTATTCTGGAGGTCTATTAGATAGAAAGATTGGCTTTTCTGAGGGTTTGTCCTCAGATTTTTATTTGGTTTGCAATTGGATACATTCTGACAGCCCCGTGTGAAAAATAGATCTGAAAGTTTCTTAACCTTAGCTCATCCAGAGCGTTCCTTCCACTTTCAAGTTAGACTTAAAAAGTTAATTCCTAACTGCTTTCTCCCTGCCTCAATTCTGTAGTGTTGTTCACGAGAATTTTAACAAACGTTAATGTTTTAAAGGAATTTCACACCCCCAGCTAATAAATGGGTAGTTAAAAAGTGCTTACGCACACGGTGGACGGACTTACCATGAAGCCAATGACACATAAGCCCCAGGGTCCCTCCCTGCACAGCCTCTTCCAAGACCTACATAGTCACACCTAATTTCACATTCATAATTTGTATTTTTTTTTCCTTCGACAGGGCCCCTCAAAAGCTTAGGCTCCACGAAATGTGGATCAGCCCCCACTTACATCCCTATGCACTGATGTGTTGAGGGCCATCTTCCTACCGACACCGGTCTCTCCGCTCCCTTGGTCCATTTGCATGTCCCAGAGGCACCTCACAGACAGTCCGTACAGACTGAGTTCAGGGTTGTCCCTGAGCCCTGCCAGGCTCCTGTCCCCCAAACCTGCTCCTCCTTCTCCTGGTCTTACGAGGGCACATGTCGCCATTGTGTATGGGGTTAGTTCTCTAAGCTTGAGGGAGATTTGCTCCTTTCCCTTGACCATCTTTTCCAATCCAGGTCTAAGTTGTCTGGTTCCATCCCTACACGCCAACCAGCCCCATAGTTTTCTATCTGGTTTCGTCAACACACTCCCGTCGGTCTCCCTCACTCAGCTGCCCCTCCACTTCCATTCTCTGTATTTGGCCAGAGTCCTCCTTCAAAAATCGGTAACTCTTCCCTCCTGTTCGGTTACTTTATTTTTTCATTTTTATTTTTTGAATTTTTAATGTTTATTTTTGAGAGACAGAGCATGAGCATGGGAGGCGCAGAGAGAGGGGGAGACACAGACTCTGAAGCAGGCTCCAGGCTCCGAGCTGTCAGCACAGAGCCCGACGCGGGGCTCGAACCCACAAGCCGTGAGATCGTGACCTGAGCCGCGGTCGGATGCACAACCAACTGAACCGCCCAGGTGCCCCTAAACATGCCCCACTGCCTTTAGCACCAACTCCAAACTCTTTACCAAGAAGGATGAGCCCCTTCCTGACTGTTCTCTGCCTTCTGCTCGGCACTCCCATCTCAATCCTCTTGTCCTCTCCAGACCACACCAGCGAGTATACTGGCCTCCGTGTGTGATCCCCCTGTGTCTCGCACATACACCTCTTTGCCCAGGCAACTCCTTCAGGATTCTGCTTCAGTATTATCTCTTTCAGGAAGATTTTATAGGTGAGATCCTCCAATATAGGCGATCTTCCTTTGAGCCTGCCAACAACGCTAAATATTTGTAATAGTCTGTTTTCTTGCCTGCCTTCTAAAGAAGCTATGGATTCTTTGTCTCCTGCGTCTTCAGTTCTTTCCTAGAACGGTGTCTGGTGGAGAGCAGATGGTCAAAAAAGAGTTGAATGAGTAAGATGAAACCGTGGGGAAGGGAGTGGTGTGGTATAGCCAGTGGTGTGGTATAGCCAGTCGGGCTCACTTATCTGAACACATACCTCTGCCTCTTCCCATTGCACAGGCTCCATTCAACTGTAGATGAAACCACACCCTACAAGCCACAGATCAACACCTATTGTGCTCCACACGGTCATCCCAGCTCTAATCCCCCCACACAATGAATTCAGCATTGGCCTTGTTCATAGGTTATCAAATTGAACAGCGGATACTTTTCCACCATCCTCTAGGAATCAAGATTATGCTAGGCACCACACAGAGGTTCCGGAAGAAAGACAATGGGCAGAGGCCACTCCTGGAAACCAAGACTTTACCGCTTAGTTAAGGAGGGGAAACCCCTAGAGTCCTAGCTATGCCAGTAGAGAAGAAAATGGGACTCGAAAATGTGAAAAATCCAGGAGGGAGGAATGCTATCCAGGGCTGGGGTTATGCAGGGCTTCTAAGATGAGGCTTTGCATGGTCTCTCAAGGCATAAGGATGACCGGCTAAATCGGCAATGATAACTATAATGTAGGAAGAGAAGGAGAGATAAAGAAATAAGTATCAGTGAGGCAGGAGGGAAGCCAGGAAAGAAAACTGTTTCACAGGCGCTAAAAGAGAATTTCAAAAAGAGTAGGTGTGGAAGAGTCAATGTGGTTAAAAACAGTTTTTTGTGTGCGTGTGTCCATCTCATCAAGAGATTAAGTCAATGTCTACAGCCCTTGATTCTGGGCTGGCCTTGGGACTTGTAGGATGCTAGATAGTAATGCAGGTAATGCAGTGTGACTTCCAGAACGTATACCCCACAGGGCCTTATAGCTCCGGCTCTCACCGCCGTGGAATGCTGCCCAGAGTCTGCCGCGTGAGGAAGCCATGTTAGCCTGGAGGCTGAGGCCACGTGAAGGGCAATGGGAGCTCCCCACTGAGTCAGCACCCACCGCCATCCTGTGGCTGAGACTCCCTTACACCGTCTATTACGGCGTTCCCTCCTGCTGATGGAGACACATGAGTGCAGCCAGGCTAACCGAGCAGAGGCACCGCGCAAGCAAGCCAAAGAATCCGGGGAAATGGGAAATGGTGTATCTTCAGCCACCACATTTGGGGATGGTGCGTTCCACCTGAACAGACAGCTGATGTGAAACAGGTGACAGGGAAGAATGAGAAATGAAGAATGAACAGCAGATTTGGAAGTCTTTAGCGTCCTGGCATCTAAGTCCCGGAAAAAGGCCTTGAATCTGAATCAAGTATTCAGATGAATCCATAAAGTTACCAAGGTCTGAGGCTACTAGTTGTTGGAATCAGGTATCTGTGACAGTCTTGTTGAGATTCTGTGCTCTCCAAGAAATCCAGTCAGTTGGTTTCAACTAGCATAGGGCCAGGCGATGTGCTGATCAGGCCAAGGGTACAGCTGGCTTTCCTGACAATTACATATCTTCGTAAATGAGTAACCTTCGTTTTCATTGTGTTTTTTAAAAATGGGGCCTTATCTGTATTAAAAAGTAATCCTACAATTTGATGTTTAACTTACAGCTTGAATTAAGAGAAAAGTCCTTCCGCTCACTTAAGTGAAATATTTACTTATGTATTTATTTATTTTTTAACGTTTATTTATTTTTGAGACAGAGAGAGACAGGGCACGAGTGGGAGAGGGTCAGAGAGAGAGGGAGACGCAGAATCTGAAACAGGCTCCAGGCTCTGAGCTGTCAGCACGGAGCCCGACGCGGGGCTCGAACTCACGGACCGTGAGATCATGACCTGAGCCGAAGTTGGATGCTTAACCGACTGAGCCACCCAGGCGCCCCTTTAAGTGAAATATTTTAAAAAGGCAAACCACTCTCGGGGCTCCTGGGTAACTCAGTCCGTTAAGTGTCCGACTCTTGATTTCGGCTCAGGTCATGATCTCACAGTTGGTAAGATCGAGCCCCGGGTTAGGCTCCATGCTGACAGCATGGAGCTTGCTTGGGATGCTCTCTCCCTCTTTCTCTGTCCACCCCCCCTTTCTTTCTCTCTGTCTTTCTGTCTTTCTTCTCCCCCCTCAAAAATAAATAAATAAACATGGGGGGAAAATGCAAACCATCTAAAAGTGTATAAAATACAAAGCGAAAGTTTTCCAAACCCTACTCTACATGAATATGTACATGTCCGGCTACCATCAAATCACCTATCAGGTATGTTCTTCCTTCAGGCAAAAGCTGAAGCATCACGGTGCCCACATTTCCTGTAGCAATCACACATTTTTCTCCAGCGCATTGACAGACTTTCTGGAAGAAATTCCCAGACTATAAATAAGTCGTGCCCTCCCAGTATATTGAAACCCAAGAGCAAGAATCTCTCCATGTTCAAGTGTAATGATTTAATCCGAGGAAGAACGAGTTCCCCTTCATTCCTGGCCCCTGTGCATCACCTCCTTGCCCTCAGTTGAGCAGTCAGAGCTGTGAGCTCTGTTACCAAAACCAAAGAGTTTTCTACAGCCCCTAAGTTAAATGGTCTAAACAATCTCTCTATGTGAGATGTATTCCACCAGTTTTCTGAATGCTATCCCTGCGAGAAACTCTTTATCTTCTTAAACTCGTTTTGATTGTGCCGCATTTGGAATGACTGCAGTCACTGAAACTCGAGTGTTCCTGATAATCTTAGCCTTGACAGGTGTTTGGGGCTTAAAGACGACCTACAAGCGTAATAGGAATAGAAGCCTGTGGTTCTGGCACAGGATGGGCATGGCATTCCAAGACTTACCTGAAACCCCAAACAAACGAACTAACAAAAAACCCCTCCTTGGTGGGGGACCTAGGGAGCCGAGAGAGGTTCTTTGAGCATTTCTGAAAAGAGCTTTGAAAAGGTCCCCTGTTCGAAAGCACTGGTTATTCTAGCTCCTTCACTTAGTCACCCAGATTCAACACATGGCCCTAAAACCTGCAGTTGTGCTCTGAGATATGGCTTCACACCGTAGGGAATATCCTGAAATAATTTCTGATGTTATCATTATTCAGTTGTACATAAAAGCTGCATTTTTCTGGACCAGAGTGTTGTGCAGAGAGCAGTGCATAGAATACTTACCCTTTGGCCAGCTCTGCTGATATCTGTTCCAAAGAGCATCCCTTCGTCTCAGGTATAAACACAACAACAAAAACCAGGGATGCGAGGCTCATGATCGTGTATATAAAGCACACCCATGGCAAGCCAATGAGATCTACAAAGGACAAAAGAGACTGATTAAAAATGTGGGTTTTGCTTTTTGTTTTTTATTTGAGAGAGAGAGAGAGAGAGAAGGAAAGCAGGGGAGAGGGAGAGAAAGAGAGAGAGAGAGAGAGAGAGAGAGAGAGAGAGAGAGAGAGAGAGAGAATCCTAAGCAAGTTCCACCCTCAGTGTGGAGCCCAACACAGGACTCGATCCCAGGACCTTGGGATCATGATCTGAGCCGAAATCAAGAGTAGGACACTCAACTGACTCAGCCACCCAGGCATCCCTAAAAATGTGTTTTGTGTTGCTTTGACCCACTTTGTGGACAGCTGCTTCTTAGAGCATATAAAAAACATGTGTATTTCCAAACACGCTGGTAAGGTATATATCCAGGGAAATAGCAACTACAAATTAAAAATACAGTCAACCTCTGTAAGTGTCATGTTTAGCAACTACCCCAGCTTGCCCTGTCAAAGTAAATAGAAGCCTTGTGACTACCACCATTTAAATCCAATGCCATCATGCCATCTTCCTGCTGAATATGCTCATCGCAAAAAAGAAAAAAAGACCTCAAACAACACAGAAACAGAGAAAGCAGAAGGTAAAATATCTCCTCCCTCTCTCTCTCCTCACCCCACAGTTCCCCTCCTGGGAGTACTGGCTGTAGCAGTTTGGTTTCTATTTGGTGGATATTTTAAAAGACATTTATACAGATGCACTTTTCTTGAAATGAGCTCACCCGTCTTTACCCTGACTCAAATACGTCACTTGTGTTGGCAATATTCATTTTAGTAGCTGGCAGCATTTTTGTGATGCCTCTTCCTGGATTCAGAGAAAAAAGTGATAACAGTTCTTTTTTTTTTTTTTTTTTTTTTTTAACGTTTATCTATTTTTGAGAGACAGGGTGCGAGCAGGGGAGGGGCAGAGAGAGAGGGAGACACAGAATCCGAAGCAGGCTCCAGGCTCTGAGCCATCAGCACAGAGCCCGACGCGGGGCTCGAACTCACAAACCGAGAGATCATGACCTGAGCCAAAGTCGGACACTTAACCGACAGCCACCCAGGTGCCCCAGAAGTGATAACAGTTCTAATGAAAGGCATTAGCTTGCTAAGATTCATCAACAAGAAGCCGCATCCTCTCCTGCCAGCCTGGTGTTTCCTCTGACTTCTGGTCAAAGATACAGTCCTTTTGTAGTTACTGACCAAGGTTCGAGGCAAGTTAACTGGCGAGAAGCGGCCCCCAGGGCACCGGAGCCTGGCATGGGCACTGCGTTGCCCCGGGCTTAGCAGCAAGAAGTCCAGCCTGGTGTAACTTGTGGGAAAGAAACTGGCTCTTAACAAACACAGGCTCAGACTGACCTCAGCCAGAGACAGTGCAAACAGCCCTTAATAGCCGCAGCCACGAATCCCGACTGGTCAGTCAGGGAAAAGTGCAGTGGGGAGGTTTGGCGAATGCAGCGTGGAAGGATCTGGGCATATAAACCACCTGCCAGTCAGTGAGGTGAGGAGAAGCAGGAAGAAGGGACAGTGCTGCAGTTCTTTGGACAGTTTTAATTAAAGTCCGATCCCTTGTGCTTTCCTTGCTGCTGGCACAGGCTTTTGCCCCAGTGAGGGCTTAATAAAGTGCTTGTAGAATCGGTCGTCTTTTCCTCTCTGGGACATAAAACCGGAATATAGACAGTGGGGGAAAAAAAAGTCACCTCATCGAACTCGTCCTCTGTTCTGTTTGAACACTTTCAGTAACATGGAGTTGATGAGTTGATGGCTTCAGAGATTCTCACCGCACAGTGGGCTGGCCCAACTGTTACAAAGGCCTT
Source organism: Panthera onca (assembly GCF_046562875.1). NCBI lineage: Eukaryota > Metazoa > Chordata > Mammalia > Carnivora > Felidae > Panthera > Panthera onca. The sequence goes on from NC_138343.1 coordinate 120,409,632, forward strand.
CCTCACTCATTCTGAAGTCCAAGTACTACCTTTCAAGAGCTCTGGCTCTGGTCCTGCTTTGCCCTCCGGGTCAGCTCTCCAGTCCCTTCGTCATGACAGCGTGACAGCCACGCAGGCCCCCGGGCGAGCTCCCATCCATCCTTTCCCTGAGCATCTTCTCGCCCCAAACACCCAGGACTTTCGCAACTTTTCTGGATAGACCACGGGTCACAATGCCCATCCAGGTGCCCTCCCGTGCTGGGCACACGGCAGCCCTCTTTTTTTATTTTTAAATTTTTTTTTAATGTTTATTTTTGAGGGGGGGGGGGGAGGGGCAGAGAGAGAGGGAGACACAGACTCCGAAGCAGGCTCCAGGCTCCGAGCTGTCAGTACAGAGCCCGACGCGGGGCTCGAACCCACGAACTCTGAGATCGTGACCTGAGCCGAAGTCGGACGCTCAACCGACTGAGCCACCCAGGCGCCCCTTGGGAAGTTGACTTTTGAAAGTAAGCACAGCCTTCCCTGTTCTCGGCAAATTCGTGTCCTGCCACTTTGCTTTTATGAGAGACCTACCTCGGTATCTGTTTTTGCTAACTGAGAAAAATCCAGAGAGGATTTTCGCTCTTAGGAAGTGCGAGTTGCTTTGCTTCAGGCCATTGTGGCTTCTGAGTGGTTTCGTGGACACACTCTACTTTCGAACATCGGGAGAAACCTGTATCGAATTTCAAACGCAGCCCGGTGAAATGTCATCTACAGGTTCATTCCAGGATTTTTAAGTGAATGTGCTTTCCCAACGTTTGTTCTAAATGCAGGAGAACTTCTGAATGTGCATTAGCTCATCTTACACATTAGCTAGCCTTCCCAGAGATTTATGTCATCTTTTCCCATCCCTGATCGTTTCCATTCTTTCTTCTATTTTTTAATTTCAATTTTAAGTATAGTTGACACACAATGTTACACTGGTTTCACGTATCAGGTTAGTGATTGGACAAGTTGACACATTATGCCATGCTCACTCCATTTTTGCATTTATATTTCTCTTTCTCCACATCAAGGGGCAGATAAGGGGTGTGTGTGTGTGTGTGTGTGTGTGTGTGTGTGTGTGTGTGAAGGTGAAAGGTACAGGCCTATGCATGTGATCTGAAAAGGACACGTATGGTTTGGTGCTAATGACCGGTTTCTTTGTTTCCTTTAATCTTAGGCTATTTCTAAAAAACGTGGGACGTTTGAAAATGTTATGTAAAAACCCAAACCATGGTTAATTAATAACTCCAAAACTGAATTTCCAAAAGTAGATGTACTCAAAAAAAAGTGGTTGACAAGTATTCAGAAATATAGATATAGACCTTTTCGAGTACACATCCACTTTTCAAAATTCATATTTTATATGTATTTTTTAATATGTGTATCAGATACACATATAATGGGAAAAGGAAAGGAAGAAAACAGCTCCTTAGTAATTTTGGAAGATGCTGGGGAACTATCTCATTATTTTGAAAACTAGAAAATCAAGAGAAAACGTCAAGCATTTACCTTGCCTTTTTCCTACAATTCATCCTTTAGGGCAGGCAAATAACTAATGAGAAGAAATTCCTCCTTAGAGAAATATCAATGACAAAAATACAGAAGGAGCGATGCAATGAAAATAACGGATCTGGGGTGCCTGGGTGGCTGAGTCAGTTAAGCATCCAATTTCAGCTCAGGTCACGATCTCGCAGTTTGTGAGTTCGAGCCCCTGTGTGGGGCTCTGGGTTGACGGCTCAGAGCCTGGAACCTGCTTCAGATTCTGTGTCTCCCTCTCTCTCTGTCCCTCCTCTGTTCGTGTTCTGTCTTTTTCTCTCTCTCTCTCAAAAAAAATGAATAAAATATTAAAAACAACACTTAAAAAAAATAACGGATCTGGGTGATGATCCTCGAAGGGGCCTGCATGACAAAGTGGGACACAGACAGACAAGCAGACACACAGGGTGTGCCTTTGTGGCAGGACACCCTCCATCATCTGTGAAGGAGTTTATAGACAAACAAATGAGAAAATCTAAATCTGCTCTCAAGCCTCGAGATCTAAAGAGCAGTTCTCAGGAAACCCAAAAGACAGAAGGCCACGTGACATGACTATAATCAGCAAAACCCAGCGTGGGGAAACTCTGTGAAACAAATGACCCAGTTTCTTCATTACAAATCCAAAGATGGGCAGGAAAAGGAGGAAATGGAGATGAAACCTACAAATTAGGAGCCATGTCAATCAACGGCAGATTGTGTTATTTGGATCGTGATTCAAACAAAGTATAAGAAAATATAAAAAGTGTATAAAAGACATAAAAAATAACACAAAATATAAAAAATAACTATAAGACATGGAAGAATGTGGATACAGACTCGATATTTGATACTAAGGGATTACTGTGAATATTTTTATTTCTGATAATGACCTTGCAGGTATAGGTTTTAAACGCCTGATCTTATAGAGGTCCACGTGGAAATTTTATAGACAAAATGACGTCCTGTCTGGGATATGACCCAAAACAATTCGGGGAGAGAGAAGCTGGGGTTATAAACGAATTCAGAATGATAACTTTAAATTGGGTGGTTGGTACATCAGATACATCCTCTTTATGTTTGAATGTTTTAAAAATGTCCACAGTGAAATGTCTTTTAGGTGAGTGTGCTTCCCCAACATTTGTCCTATGAGCACAAAAGGTGTTAGAGGCAAACAGCAGGTCCTTACCGGTCACAGTCAAAAATGTCAGCGAGATGATGAGATTGATGCCCCAGTTCATGCTAGAAGTTAAAGCCATGGCTCGTCCTCTAATTCCAGCAGGAAAAATCTCGCTCAGTAGTAGCCAGGGCACTAGAAGAAAGGGAAGAGAGGGTGGGGAGCAGTGAAATTATCAAACACCCATTGAAACGGAGGGCCAGCTCCCTGACCTCCAACCTCGGCTCTGGCTCCGAGTGGTTTATGGTTGGAGAGTGGTTTATGGTTTATGGTTGGGTCCTTCCTTGGCAGGAGGGAAGAGGATAGGCTTCCTGCTCCTCTCCAGCCAAGTGAGAAAGGATTCGGGAGAAACACCAACAGAGTCTGACAATCCTGGAGGAGGGGTGGGGCAGGGGTGGGGGGCGGGAGGACAGAAAGTGCTGGTATGTGACACAGGCCTGAGAAATGCAAATGGGAGGGGCAGTGGCTGGGGCCACCTGCCAGGGAGCAACCAGAGAGGCAGCTTGGGACCTCTGCCAAGCACAGAGCCTCAGGGCCAGACCAGCGCTCTACCTGCTCCATGTCTGGGCCCTTCCCTATAATTTCCTTTGCCCCTGACCTTGGAGAAATCCAACATCATAGCTAATGAGTGGGTAGGAAATGGAGCCACGAAGGCAGGAGGAAGGAGGCTCTCTTATTCCCCCTTCTCCCACTTGGTCTTCCTGACCTGGGCAAGCTGAATGGACAGAAGGTCTGAATTCAACAGAGCTCTGAAATTTGATTATTATACTTGACTTAATGTTTGAGTGTCTGAAAGGAGACTCTGGTCGGCACAAAAACTGACCAGAGCACTTTTGATTCTCTGGGAGTGACGGGGAGCATTATAGGACCCTCCTGATGGGATGAGGAGGGGCGGCCGAGGAGCAAACGCACTTGTCTTCTGCTTACAGCCTTTCAAGTCCAATCTGCCCTCATAAAGGAGCTACGAGTTCATACAAGGGGCGAAGCACGTCCCGAAACTTACTTCAAACGAGTCTCCTCAAATCTCACACGATAGGAACTATTACTATCCCTCTTCACAAGAGAAGAAACTCGGGCTGAAAGAGTTAATAATTTGCCAAGGTCACGGCGCTCACAAGTGGCACGGGTGCCACTGAGTCCTGGTGGTCAGTCTGTGAAACTCATGCTTTTTAATCACGGTGCTCTCTTGCTGGTGGCTCAATAAATATTTGTTAATGAATAAGTAAATGTGGAATCTAAGCCTTTGATTCTGAAGAAAGAAGGACGCAGGAGCTGCCCCAGCCCGGGCTCACTGCTGGCTAAGTCACCTTGTGTTGGAAAGCCATCAGTCACATACAGCCCAGATGTACTGTCCTAGCCCAGTGGGGGTGGGGGTTGGGGGCGGGGAGAAGCTTGAAGCCAGGGAGGGGCCCCACTGCGGGCAACCACTGGGAGGGATCATGTGGGAACCAAGCTGTCAGCTGTGCCTCTAATTTAACAACTTGGCTCTCATGACAAGAGCAGGCTCTGGGCTGAAAACATCTGCTCATAGTAAATTTGTTGTTTCAAAGTAAGAAAAACAAATTGAATTATAGAAGAGAGCTGGAGAAACATTTTTTTTCTTGATTACCTTTTCCACGTGAATCCGTATCGAGTTACCTTTAGGGCATGGAAGATACTTTTAACAAAAGGAACACGATGATCATTGTTTTAATTAACAGGGAATTCAAAGTCAACATTTTGTACCCCCCCCCCTCCGCTTCCTACCTGCAAAAAAAAAAAAAACAACTTTATTGGGTTCTTGCAGATTAGACCCGAGGTAGGATCACTTTGCTCTTAATGAGACCAAAGCAGTGCTCGGGTAACCTCGTCTGGGGCTTTGTTAAGACTGGGGATCTGGCTCTGACAGTTGTGTGATTCTAGCAAAGTCTTTGTAATGACCTGCCCTTGGACAAATGCAAGATGAATTTATGTATATGCAATTTCTTTGGAGCTAAATAATCTACGCCACAGACCAATCCCCTCTGCCCCTTTCTGCCATGGTTTTTTGTCAAGGTAGAGCAGAGGATCTCTTATCACCTTTTGCTCTAGCGGCCCTAAGGAGGAGGTGGGGGATGGGTCACTCTTTCATTCTGTTTTCTGGAAGAGTTTGCACAAGTTTGCGTTATTTTTTAAAAAACTTTTTAAATGTTTCCTTTTTGAGAGGGAGAGACAGAGCATGAGCGAGGGAGGGGCAGAGAAAGGGAGACACAGAATCCGAAACAGGCTCCAGGCTCTGAGCTCTCCGCCCAGAGCCCCACGCGGGCTCGAACTTACAAACCGGGAGATCATGATCTGAGCCGAAGTCGGACGCTTAACCGGCTGCGCCACCCAGGCGCCCCTCACACAGGTTTTCTTGATCTACTTTCATCCCCACTTCGTCACCTCTGAAACTCCCTTCTTACCCTCCCCACTTTCATCATGAGCTCCTCTTGGAATTATTTGGTGGGATTTTGCAAAATCATTGCTGGGGTCATCAGACCCATGCTGGCATCGGATGAAAATGAGCTGATCTTTCTGTCGTAGAAAGTGGTAGAGCTCGCCAACAAGAAGATGGGACAGTTTCCTAAAGCCCTAGTTACAAGCACTCAATCTGAACTGTCAGAGGCTTCCTGAAAGGACCCACAGTCTACACTGAAAGCCTGGGTACTAGGTGTGCATTCAATTCAGCACCTGAGCCAGCTTCGCGGGCAGTTGAACCAGTCAGTGAGCAATGAACTGAATGTTGAGAGAGGGACTTCCCTTCGTCTCTGATAAGAGCTTGTCAGGCAAACCTTGCACCTGACGTTTCCAAAAATAACGCATCATTGTGGAAAGCTTCCACTTCTTTTTTGATCTAATAGAAAGAATTCAAGAATCGATACCTTGGCTTATCTAATACTGACAAACTGGGTGCTTTGGCAGTTGACAAGCATTTTGACAAGGATGGTTCAACCTCCCAATAAGAAGCCTGTTAAGTCAAAAATAAGGATTTTAAGTGTTAAAATTATTGTTAAAATTGTTAACATTATTTTAACAATGAGGTCAGCACCCTAACATCACAGACTTCCAAATTCAGAAAGTGAAATAAAGTTCTGAAGATGGTCCTTGCAGCAAGGGAAAACTTCCTGAAAGGATAAGAATCTTTCCACGGCAGCCTCAGGAGCAAGATGATGAAAAGCTTCCACGTTCCCTGGGAAGGGGCCACGAATACCCAAAGCAGAAAGAATGGAGAAGCTCTGTGTCAGTTCACAAGGAAGGAGCGCGGAGATGTAAAATGTCACATGGGGATTTACTATGTTGATATTGGTAATGGCAAGTAGAAGTCTTCTGAAATCACCAACGTTGCGTTCTCATGAGATGGCCTCATCGCTCTCCCAGGGAAAATTGAGCTATTGTCACATGGCACCGTGAGGAAGTGCTGGCTCTCTCTGGGAGTCCTTGTTCTCTCCTTCCCTGATGACAGAGCCAGAGGGGATGCTTTGTGCCCACCGCATAGCGAACTCTTCTACAATGAGTGCCACCGCTACAGTTTAGCAGACCCTGAAACAGTCCTCCTTGATTTCTGTTATTCCACCTTTAACCCTGACGTTCCAGGACTACCTTGGCAATTCGTGCCTCCATAAATGTCAGTCTGCACATGCCTTTTTTTTTAATATTTATTTTTTTAGTTTTTTTATGTTTATTTTTGAAAGAGAGAGAGAGACAGAGTGTGAGTGTGTGTATATGGGGGAGGGGTGGGTGCAGAGAGAGAGAGGGAGACACAGAATCTGAAGCAGACTCCAGGCTCTGAGCTGTCAGCAAAGAGCTTGACGCGGGGCTTGAACCCACGAGCTGCGAGATCACGACCTGAGCTGAAGTCGGCCACTTAACCAACTGAGCCATCCAGGCGCCCCAATGTTTATTTATTTTTGAGAGAGAGTGAGAGAGACAGAGCACGAGCAGGGGAGAGGCAGAGAGAGAGAGAGAGAGAGAGAGAGAGAGAATGTGAGGCAGGCTCCAGGCTCTGAGCTGTCAGTACAGAGCCCAATGCAGGGCTCGAACTCATGGACCACGAGTGCGCAACCTGAGCCAAAGTCGGATGCTTAACTGACTGAGCCACCCAGGTGACCCTCTGCACAGGTCTTCAAGGCCTTCTTTTGTGGCCGCGAGGATAGAGGAGATTTTGGACTTGCCAGGACACAATTTGTCCACAAGTATTGGAACTTGTATTTCACATGCTACTGAATCACCACGGCTGCCCGTCAGAACGCGGCTGATCCGGGTGAGATCTGCAGACAGTGTTGACGGCTGGACACAGTGTCAAAAAATATGTTGACGTGTCCCCATGTGCCATGGAGGACAAGGGCTTGCATTGGTAGGGGCCATCAGTGGAGATGACCCAGCCCACCCAAAGGTAAACTGCCTGCTTATCTCCACCCCCTCCATATGAGCCACCAAGGCTATCACGGCTCTCCAGGCACACCTTCCATTTGGCTCGAGCTTTTCCTGAACCTCCTGGCATGCTAGCTCCAGGTTTGAAAAGTTCGTGGAGGTCTCAAACTCTTACCAGAGAATTCCTAGCAACTTTGGAGGAAGTTCTACACTCAGGGTGCAGAATTTTCAACAACCTGACTTGCTGAGAAATCAGTGTTCCACACTTGGCAGAAGTAAAGCTAAATCCCATGACTTTTATTGCCTATGCACACAGCACAGGGCAGACCTAGCTCTCTGTCTGCCAAGAGGTCCTTTAAATATGAATGTGAGAGGGAAATAGGCCCATTTCCTCCCAACCAGATGTTCAAATCCTGGCTTCGGAAGTTCCCTAAATAGGAAAAGTGTGCTCTTTAAAAGTACCCTGCACTGTAGAGCACCATTTCCAACATCAGTGATGACACAATAGCTTTCGCTTATTTTTATTTTTATTCTTATATTCTCCTTTCTCTCAGTCTCTCTGAGTTTTGCTCATGCCTGGCCTCTTCTCAAATATTTTATTCAAGAATACTATTTTGTATTACTTAAACCAAGAAAAAGCAACAAAAGAAAGTCTCAATGTTCCCTAATCTTTCTATCTTCATGATCTCTAGTCAACACCAACTGATTGTTTGAAAATATTGTAGGGGAAATTGGAATAAATCGAATAACCCTCCGTTTAAAAAATGCCAGAATTGATCATGGAACTCCTTTGTGAGCAGGAACCAGTTGGAAATAAGAAAAAGCTATTGGCAGTGGTCTTCAAACTTTCTTCTTGTGTAACCTTTAAAATAATTTGAAAAACTAAGTACTTTCTTTCTTTATAAGCCAGCATCAAACTCCCTTTCACCATAAATTTAACTGATAGCAAAGAATGCAACTTCTATGGTATTATACACTCTAATATAAAATAGAACACTTATCATTCTATGAAATACTATACTTATCTGATATTCATCATCATCCATTTAAAAAATACAGGAATGAGGTGCTTAACATCAATTTTATATAGTTTTTTCACCTTGAACTTGGTATTTTATCCTTTTTAATGAATTTTTAAACTGGAAAGTCTTTTGATCACTCCATCATAATTCTCTGAAAAAAATTACCTTAAATTGAAATTTTAGGGATTTTTAAATTTCCCCTAAGAGATTTTGGTATTTTTTCCCTCAGGTATTAACACAATAATTAATACAAAATGGATGAAAATTATAGAAATACGTTACAAATCTTTAGAAATAACTATCAGATATGAAAAGTGAAATGTATTGAAAAAAAAAAACTCTCTTAATTGACTGGGGAGTTTTTTCTTTATCATGTATGTGTGGGTGAATGTCACTTCTAGAACAATATGGTACATTTCTACTCTTTAGATGAAATTCATTGTTCTCAAGAATAATGAGAAAAGATGGGGAGTTGAAGAAATTTTATAACAGCAGTATCACTCGGTTCTTTGCATTAACAAAACAAGTTATTTGTAATGATATATCAGCTCATAACTTGGTTAGATCATTCTTTAATTTTGTTGAAAGTAAATTATTGGAAATATCTAGGTTTATGAAAAGATGATTATCTAGTCATTCTCATTTTTCCATACCATACCTACAGCAATATTTCCTTTTTTTGAATTCAGTATATGAAATTTATTGTCAAATTGGTTTTCATACAACACCCAGTGCTCATCCCAAAAGGTGCCCTCCTCAATACAGCAATATTTCCAATTATTTTTTTGATTAGTGCTCCTGAGGTTTTTATAATTTGGGACATGTGTCATAATAAAAAGGTTTCCTGATGGGTAATGGGTGTGCTTTAACAACAGTTATTACAATGGAGATGAGGAAGAAGAAAATTTAGGGAACAGATTTTCCCTAAAGAATCAAGAAATTTATTTTCTTTGATGTACCATTGAAGGAGTACTCTGGAAAATGAACCTCTAGGAGTACGACTATCCCAATTTTCGGACCACTGAACTAGGATTCAAAACGAAAAATAAAAAAAGGAGTTACGAGAAATTAGTCTTTTCTTGTCTAAACTATAACTTGAATGTCATGCTTCAGAGCTAATACATTATGCGGCGCTTTTTTGATGATTGCTTTGGGCTTAATCAGAAAGGTATTCTGGTTTTTAAATGTTGCAAATATTCCTCGGAAAAATTCTTAACATCGTGCTCCGGAAAACATAAAGTAGCAAAGGAATGCTTGGGTTGATCAGGACAGTATTAAAACCTTAGTCTGTTTCTTTAACATCTTAACTGTGTGATATTCACAGGCTTCAAGGGCACAGGACTACGCTGTGGTGCCGACTGAGAGGGAAGTTCAGCACTTGTTTTATGGGAACAGTTGCCCATGGTAACGGAACTGATGGTGTCATTTCATTAAGTGTTGAGTTGTGCTCACGCTACAAAAATGCAATTTTTACACTGCTGCTGTTAGGTACTGGTTTCCTGCTTCATGTAACTCCAAAGAGGAAAATAGGACTTCACTGGGCAAGGGCACATATTTCTTTCAGCACAGAGCCCGAGGCGGGGCTCGAACTCACGGACCGTGAGGTCGTGACCTGAGCCGAAGTCGGACGCTTAACCGACAGAGCCACCCAGGCACCCCAAGGGCACGTATTTCTTTAAGCCTTTCCTCTTTCGCTCAGATGCAAACTTAGTATAAAACTATTCAGATACCATTTTTTAATTTACTTTGCATTATTTTAATGATTCACATCAGAGCACCAAATAAATCATCATTTTCATCAATCAACATGGCCTTTAACTTCATTAATTGGAAAAAAGGAAGAGTACGGGTGGGAATATTGGTGATAACTGAAGCCTAAGATCTAAAAGAAAAAAAATTTGGAAAGATCTTAAACTTACGCACTTAACACTTACACTTAACACAGACTAATGTGTGACTATGATTGTTTAGTGGCTACAGTTGATAATAAGATCCACACGTTTGTAGCATAATAATTTGGGGGACACCTCGTGGCTCAGTGAAGCATCTGACTTCAGCTCAGGTCATGAGCTCACGGTTTGAGAGTTTGAGCCCCGCATCAGGCTCTGTGCTGACAGCTCAGAGCCTGGGACCTGCTTCGGATTCTGTGTCTCCCTCTTTCTCTGCCCCTCCCCCACTCACACTCTGTCTCTCTCTCTCTCTCTCTCTCTCTCTCAAATGTAAACATTAAAAATTAAATAAATAAAATAAAGCATAATAATGTATGCAGTATGCCTTTTCTCTAAAGGTATGTAACTATCCTATAAGAATTGTAGGGGAAAAAAGACGATCACTAAAACTGCCTTGAACAGTCATGATTCTGAATATTAAAGCCCTAGAGCCTAGGAGGCAATATGAAGAATACTGAAATCTTTTTTGAAACATTCAATGTACTCTGGTCTGTATGCTTCTGTGTTCTAAACCCAATATATCTTAGAGTGAAGCAGCTTCCAAATTAGAACCTGCTGTTTCACATCCCGGAACTATCAAAATCTTTAGCTATGCAAACATCACATGAACAATTGCTTTTTGAAGAACTAGACTTATTTGGGTATAAAATCTAAATTTGAATGTTATGGCAGAGGAGTCTTATGCTTCCTACTGCTAACCCATCCTCCAAAAAGCTGGCTAGACTCCGTAAAACTAAACCACACAAAAAGTTAGACTCTACAGTTTTTGCAACTTAAAAAAATTCTGGTTTCTTATTGAAAACATAAAATCAGCTTTTGGGGGTTACTTGACTCGAGAGACAATTCTCTGTGGCTCTCTCGCAGTTCTGCATATCTTCTGAGCAAAAGCGCTGTCTTTGGTCTGGGCTGTCTTCCTAAGGATTTTTGTATAACAAACAGCCTTGGAAGACAGAGATAGGGTCTCCTCCGGAGCAAAGGTTTGTTTACAATCCAATAAATTAAAGATAATGTCTTCCATGGAAGAAATCAGGCTGGCTTACTGTCTATTATAAAAGATTTGGGTTCTCTAGGCTTGGGGCTCCTCTTCTCAAAAATAACCCATAATATGTGCAGGGATTATCTCGTTCTCTTTGTGGTTAGTTTGTTTTCTGTTGTTAGCTTGCAAGTGGGTTAAAATATCAGTCAGTTTACAGTTCTTGAGGGTTTGATTACTTGTGGCAATGGTATGATTTTTCTACAAAGGTCTTTTATTACTAACTGTGGACTGCCCATTTACATCTGATGGATTCAATGGGATTGTTAAGCCTGAGATAATCCATTGAAATATTTCTGTAAACTCTAATATTAATTAAAAAGCAAAAACAAGTCTCAAATGCCAGGTTCAGATTTTCACATATTTCTCTTAGGAAAACTGTGAAGGAATTGACTCAAATCTTTTCTGTAGAGTCAAGTTTAAATACACCTAATTACTAAACCAAGGTATGGAACATTATTCCATGACATTGCTAATCTTAATCTTTGTTTTCAAAGGAAGGACTGGGTCTCGTATTTGGGGAAAACAATAGAAATCTGGAGATGAATATCTTGTATAACGCTACAACTTTTTAATGGCCTTAATTTTAGGAAATTTAAAATGTAAAACTTCTTAGGTCATCAAATATCGGAGATGGCCTTGCATCCTGAATTGAGTAGCTGTATTCAGGTATAATTTTTGGTGAAAGGTACACAGGTTCCATACACCATACATGCATCTCTAATTCCCTATACACTGACTCATATACCAGAGGAGATCAGGATGTATCAACCCCAAACTAGACAGAGAGCTCCGCTTTAGTCCCAGAAGCTGAGAGAGTTCCAGAAACACTTTTTTGACTCCTACAACACATATTTATTGCACCCCTGCTGTGGGCCAGGCCCTAGGTTAGGCTGGAGGAAACAACAATGAACAAGATAGAGGTTGTGTACACATAGGACACATAGTCTGAATTAGTTGCACCAACGTAGAAGAGTGGACAGGTGGGTGTTTCTCAGCCTACCTCACACCTTTCACCAAAGCTTCAGGACCTTCTCTAAGCCATGTCTGGTTTCCTAGGAAGCTCTCTTGACTGCAGGTAATCCAGAATTAAAAGATATTTTAAGGCCCAAATCTATTCATTTTAGTCTTGACCCAAGTGGGATAGTGTATAGAAGGGAGGTGATGAGGACCATGGCATCATAATTCAACATAGGGCCGTGAGGTACTTCCCATGTGTCCTGACATGGCTTGAACAAAACGCCTGCTGCGGTCAGTGGTGGCATTATCAGAACTATTCACGTCTTGTCTGACATTTATTAGCATAATAACTAGCTGTATTGAGTCCACACGGGACATCAGGCACTGAACTAGGAATGCTTGATATAGATTGCCTCACTTAACCCCACAGATTACACTGTGAGGCAGACAGTATTGTCCCATTTTCTAGATAAGGAAATTGAAACCTCGAGAGATGAACTGACTTGCCCAAAGTTCCATACCCTGGACCTGAGATTCGAGGCCAGGCAGTCAGATGTCAAAGCCTGGTCCGAATTCAAATACCCCGTGGTACAGCCTCAACAGGCTTTCTTGCTGTTCTGCTAAATCTTCAGTCAAACTCATGTCCCCTCAAGGCCCCTTGACCTGCCATCACCCCTGATTCAAACTCCCTGCCCCCAGATTTTCACACCACTTTCTTCATACGAGCATTGGCCCAATGTCACCACACCAGAAAGGCTTTCTGTGACCTTTCGACCTCCTCCACACAGGCTGTTCCATTTATCCTTTCCATTATTTCTTTACTACTCTCACCTAAAGCTAGATGTGAGCATTTCTCTCCTCTTGACACTGTATCATGCATGTAGTCATTTTCTTGCTTATTGCCTGTCCCCATCACTGGGCTCACGAGGGCACATCGTGGGCCTCGCTCACCCACCCCGAATCGCCACACCACTGAGCCCCGTATGTCATGGGTGAGCAATACACATATGCCGCATAAGCGAGTGAACTGATGACCCCTCCCCCCAATCGCTGCTTCCTCGCTCTCCCTCCTCCTCTGGGTCCCCGCAAGTCGCTTTCTTGCTGGAACTTCTGCCTATTTAGTAGAAGGGCTCTGGGAGGCGTTTTGGTGGCACCTGTCACTCAGCCTGCAGTGTAAGGTTGTGCTTGAATGGGTGAATACAAAGGTAGTTAAAAGATAACAGCCACAGTCTCATTACCGAACTTAGCATGTGACGTCGGACAAATTCCTTCCATCTGCTTTCATGAATAGAGACTAGTCATGAGATGGAAGAGGTTAATTCATTAATTTATGAACATAGTAAGGTTTGGATTTTAAAAAGCCCTAATTATTGTGAAAAGAACAGCCACACACATTTTTCTGTGTTACGGTGGCCACTTTAAGGAGGGCTGGGTTTCTACACAAATGTCACCTCAAATGAACTCATGAGCTAATAATTCCACGCCTCGGGTTTGGGCTCATCTGTGCTTTACTTTTGAACGTGAGTCAAAGAGAAATCTTCCTGTGGGTCTATGTCCTCACGGTGTAAGGAACCTCTGGTTCAACCCTGAAGTTGGAACCATGATGGACAAATATTCTGTAATTAGAAGGAGCTAAGTGACGATCAGGACCACCCGAGAAGCACAGGAGAGGGTAAGATTCCGATTTTGAACGTATTTTAAAGTGAAAAACGAGGTATGGAAAGTAGAGTGTTAAATAAATGTCTCTAATAGCAGCAGTGGCGTCTATATCCTGATTTCTTTTGATGGAAGAGTTTTTGGATGAGTAACAGAAAAATGGAAGGCAGAGACTTTAGGCCATGAGCCCTTCAGCAAGTGGATTAAGACTATGGATTCCTTCCCTGAATAGTATATTAGATGCATAAAATAAAATACATAAGATTACTTGGTACCGACCAAATTCATGCCCCCTTCTGAATTCAAATTCTAGGCCAAGCTTTATGATGTTACACGGAGGGAAACAGAGGACCAGAAAATAAAATGATGTAGGGCATGTACTTTAACCTAAAAATAGAAACACTTTTTTTTTGGCTGAAGAAACTATGTTGTGATCTAATACAATTAAGGAATGTTGTTCTAAGCCAATCCAGATTTAAGAAGACTTAATAAAAACAGTTTAATCTTGCTTTCAATTTTACTTTACAAAAGCAGCTAACTCCCTTTATACACAAAGGATTTGCATCTATTACAAGCAATAAACTCTTTAAATGAAATACCTGGGCAATAATCACATCAGATTAGTAAGTTTTATTATGCATTCAAGATCTGGTATGAAAACCTTGCTCCTAATAAAAATCTTTAAACTCCAACTGGCTTGCAAGGTTTATACTAATGATCTAGAATACAATTTTGGTGACCAAATTGGGATTCCTAGGTTACGTTTTCTTTAAAAAGAAAAAAACTACAACATAATATACAGACATAAATGACTGACTCTTGGCAAGAAAAAAAAGGACAGTTACCAGATCCCTTCTGAAAACTCTAGAAGAATCAATAACCCAAACCACGTGTATGAAATAACCATTGGTTCTCACCAGAGGGGAAGATTTGGGATTCTGCCTCAGACTGCGTGCCCCCACAGATTCATGAGTGAATACCCAATCTTTAGGCTTCTTTCTTTCTTTCTTTCTTTCTTTCTTTTTTTTTAAATAATGTTTAGTTTTGAGAGACAGAGAGAGACAGAGCATGAGTGGGGAAGGAGCAGAGAGAGAGGGAGACACAGAATCCGAAGCAGGCTCCAGGCTCTGAGCTGTCAGCACAGAGCCCTGTGGGGGCTCGAACTCACGAACCGCGAGATCATGACCTGAGCCGAAGTCCGACTGAGCCACCCAGGTACCCCTAAGCTTATTTATTTCTTTTACTCAACATGTACTTATATGGCACTCTGAGTGCCAGTCTTTAAGGACTTTATTATGAGCCGATTTAATCTTAACAAGGCTATGATTTAATTATTAATCATATCCATATTTACAAGTGATAAAAAATGAGGCACAGAGAAGTTAACTAACTTCCTCAAGGTTGCACAGCTAGCAGAGTGGAGATTCACCTCCATGCAGCACCCTACTCCAAAATCCACACTTTTCCTTTTCTTAGTAATTGAACCCATATCTTGTTACCTACATGTCACCCAGCTCAGTCCTTGGAACTGCAATTATAAGCTGGGGAAACCATGAGACAAAGGGTCATTTCTTCTCCCACACCCAAACCTCCTTCAACCATGAGATTCTCTACCTCCTTAGCAGAAAGAACTCTCTTCTCTTTCTAGCAGCAAAAGGTAGAGATGTCCAAGAAAAACTGGGGCGACTTTTAGATACTCTGAGTCTGAAATTCCCCAATAATGCTACACGACTTGACAAAGAAAAGCCCTAAGTGCCTCCCAATACCTCTTTTCAAGGCCTCCTAACTTCCCTATATCGTATCTGACGGGCCAAACCAGAAAGAGATTTTTGGAAATATGCCCAAGTGATGGATTGTTCCGCAAAGAGCCTCGCGATGGTGGCTAGCAGGGATAGCTCATACGGTGCCTCGCCTGCCCTGGAAGGCTTGACACACGTAAAAACCACACTTCGAGATCTTTCTTATATTTATATCTCATTTTAAAACTCCTTTTCCCCCAACTCCTCCTCTTAGAAACACACATGCCTTCCTTCATGGTTTTCAAACAGACTTATGTAGTGCTCACTTAAAGGAGGAGAAGGAAAAAAACAACATGAGATGTCATTTCTTTCCCCAAAGGCCTTATTCTAATAACGATGTTTGCTTAATAAGCCAAAACAAACATAACGAAGCAATGCACTTCATCATTAAGGCCTCAGTGGTGTTATCACACATGTGACTTCCACTTACACCAGACTCAACAGCATCCCAAACAGTCGCACGTGCTTCAACTCACTTGGCACTCACTCTATCCTGTGAGATCGAGCAAGGGTCATTATGCACAATTCATAGATTAGAATCGGCTTCAGAGAAGATACATGGCTTTAAGATCCCACGGCCAGTAGGTAGAAAAGCTGGAATCAGAAGAACCCAGCTTTTCTGATTTTACATTCAGGCTCTTCCGTGGCCCCGGACCAGACCGCTCTACACTAGAAATACTTCGTAGTTCATACAAACAAAGACCTCTAAGAAACCGAGTGAATTCCTAAAGGAGACAAGGCTTATACTGAGCTCTAAAGATAGGCGGGATCTGGGAAGAGGGGAGGGGGGAGGAAAAGGAACCATAACAAGGGCATGTGTCTCTCGACCGGGGTGTGGAGCCGTGGAGACACAGCAGCACTGAGAGGTAAAACGTGACCTCACTACACCGGGGGCAGGGCTGCCCCTCCCTTTGCCGTCCATTCGGAGTCTACACGTGCTTCTGTATGAGTGGTGGCACCGGAGCACAAGGCCACTGACTACAAAATGGAGCTGGGGAGATGATGGAGGGCCTTGGAAATCATACCATCTTTCCCTCAGAGGTGGGCGAGGGAGTACTAGAAAGAGGACGGATGAGGCTCCAGATGCCTGGCGATCTGGTCCCACGTCTGTGTGTTCTCAATCTCATGGACTTCTTTCTTTTCTACAAAAGGAATACGTTGGACTAGGGAATGTCTAATCTTCGTTTCATCTTGAAAGGCATTGGACTTCTCCGATGTGGTAGAAAGCGGGAAACCATGGGAGATTTGTGAGCTGTGGTGATACGAGGAACAAGGTATTTAAGGGGGCCCCTATGTTGGACGGGAGGGCGTGGGAAGGATCTGCAATGTAAGAGAATTACGGGAAGCGTCTGCCGGGAATCAAAGAGCGAGCTCCTAAGGGGTCGACTACGATGGCAGAAACGGGAAGGAAAAGCTCAACACAGGAGGCATTTGTGAGCGGGAATGCGAGAGCGTTTGGTCATTGACTGGATTGGGAAAAGGCATCAGAGCATCAGACTGAATGACAGCATGGAAAAGAAAGGGCCGTTCCCCCTGGTCTCAGGGAGAAAAGAATTCAGCGCTGAGCTTCTTGCATTGGGCTTACAGTGAAGCATCAAAGTGGAAAAATCCCGTACTCATTAGGAAAAAAAGGAGCTCGAAGCCCTGTGACACGATAGAACTAGAGATAAGTGAGAGTCATCAGCTGCCGGGAGATAATGAACATTCCTGAGAAAATAGATGTGGAGGCTTTTATAATGCATTAGCAAAAGAGTCTTTTTTGTTTGTTTTATAGCTAAAGAAACGAAAGACAAGAGACATTAATTTAATGATCTCACCTCTTTTTTAGAAGTAGATGGAATGGAAGCTAGTCATACATGTTAACAACTTAATAAATATCTATCACAGGAATAAGAGAAACAATATCTAACAGAAATAAATATCTATCACGGCATTTGAAGACAGCATTCAGGGCCCTTGACCTTCTGGAATGTTTTTGGCCACATTCACATCTATTCTTTCTTAGTCCGGAGTTCATTACTATGGCGGTTTTGTACTGCATCCATTGAGCTGAGCTGGAACTATGTTTCCCAGAGTTCCCTCCCCTGGGTAGTTCTGGTGAGGGTTGGCCAGAAGAGAAATTTGCACGAGGCTTGGAAGGCCAAAGTGACACCCAGCCTCTGCTGGGTCCTAGACGTCACTAGGGCTGTGACCGGCTGCCTTTCCCTGCTGGTCATGAGGACTAGCCAATGGCACCCAGTCTCCTCCTCTGGCCTCTCCTGCTGCTGTCAGGGCTCTACGGAGAAGGACACCTGCTTTTCTGCAGGTGGCCAGCATCACCAGAGTCGATGTGGTGGGAGACAGACGTGGGCTCCAGTTTCTTCTCGCGGATTCCAGTTTGTCGTGGCTTTGAGGCCATCCTTTCTTCCCTGGGGCCCTGTGTGAGGGGCAACCCTTGTGACAAGTTCCTTGTCCCCTATCACTTACAGTGGTCCTGCTTCCCCGACAGAGCTGCTCACAATCCTCCTTACCCAGGCCTTCCTATGCCCCGCCTCCCTCTAATTGACTGTACTTTGTGTCTTCCACTGATTCCCAAGGGCCCATTAGCCATCAGAAAAGGGTGATGAAATTTTAAAACGCATCTTTGTATTTTTAAAGAGTCAGCATGATGGACAGAGAACCAAGAAGGAAGTACTAGCTACAAGGAGGTTTGGGGGACACCATCTAGGGGCTTCTGGTACCTGACCGTGGAGGCCTCCACAGCACCCAGAACTGCCCAGTCACTAAGCGAGAGAGAAAGAAACTCCTATCTTATTGAATTCACTGTTATTTCAGTCTTTGTTAGGGCCGGGCTTGAAATCTAACCAAACAACCAGTAAACATTACCTTCGTCAACTTCAGTCATTCAAGTAAGTACACATCAGAAACTTCTGTGTTCTTATCATTACCCTCCCTCTCTCTTATCCTGCAGCTCAGCCTTATAAATGTACATGCTCACTTACCCAGCAGAGCTTCCGAAAAAGAGAGACTGTCTCTATCTTGCATAAAATGCAGAGTGGTGCACTTAACAGCCTCATGTGATGGGCAATGACACACGATTTCCATTCATTCTTGCCTCTACAGCGTCCTCATGGAGGACGGAACTAAAAGTAATTAACATTTATTTTCGAGACCAACAGAGACCTGCTTATTCTTGCCTGGGACGAGGATTAACACTGAATTTCAGAAGACGAGTCTTTTCAATTATTTGAGCAAGTCACTTCGTTGGCCTCTGTGAGACCCAGTACCGTCATTTGTAAAATTTGGTGGCCATTCTTTCTTCACAGGCTTGTCCCGAAGGTAAAACGAAATACTTCAAAGTATGTAAAACCTTCCTAGCACAGTATTTGACCTAACAGGTGTCAAAACGTATGAGTTGGATCTACAGCCTAAATTATATTTTGAAAGAATGAGTAGAGAACACGATTTTAAGAATCCTAAAGGGTAAATAACAAACAGCTCCCAATAATTTCTTCCAAAATCAAACGGAGTTTGCTGAAAAGGGGAATTCTTGCTCTAATACAATAATGTAGGAAGCTAGTGACGGAGAATTTGCTGCGTGTTTTCAAAGTTACCCCAAAACTAAAGACAGAAAGGGAGTAGGAGCTCATACCATGAGTATGTGGGTTCTGGAGGTTTATGATCAATGTCTGATATAATATGTACCATATCATCACCTCTGTTCACCTGAAAGTTTCTCTGACTTAAAGCAAGAAAAGCATCCTTTTCTTTTTGCTCACCTTTCCTTAGATTCTTAGTTGATTCGTGATATTGTAAAAGACTGGATCAAGAAAATTGATGTAAAGAAGATTTTTAGTTATATGATGAACGTATAGGAAAAAAAGATGCTGGCAAAGGAAATCAACGAGACAATACCACCTGAAGTTTATCACATGAGCAAAACTTATTGTACTCCTTCATATGGAAAAGTTCACAAAGGAGCTTGAGTTGTTCCTTGGTACGAGACAACACTTACATGTTGCCCTTCTGGTGGACTTCAAGGAGCTTCTGAGAATAAAAGCGTAAGGTGCTCTCTCGAATTTCATTAGCTTTATGCATCAGAGTAACCACGTAAGTATTGTCTGCACCGCACGCACGTTTGTGTTCCCCATAAAATTCATATGTTGAAGTCCTAATTCCCAATGGGATAGCATTTGCAGGTAGGGACTTTAGGAGGTAACTGGGTCATCAGGGTGGAGCCATGAGAAAGCTAGCTAGCTCTCTCTTGTCTGTCTCTGTTTCTGTCTCTCTCTCTGTCCCTCTGCCATGTGAGGACACACTACGAAGGTAATGGCCAATCACAAATCAGGAGGGGGGCTCTCACCAACAACCAAGCCTGCCAGCACCTTGATCTTGGACTTGCCAGCCGCCAGACGACGAGAAATAAACGTTTGCTGTCTAAGCCATCCGGTCTTTGGTCTTTTGTTATAGCAACCCGAACTAACTAAGATAAGTGTCCCACAGATACACACACCCAAGACGCCTGATTCCTGAAATAATAGTCGAAACCTGTTTTCAGGAAACTGTTCATTAATAATATTTGCCATTGCTAAGTCTTAACAAGGAGGGCCCGGGTTCAGAAACAAGTCAGAGAGGTCAGAGGCTGATGGTGTCGTCGAATTGACTCGTATCTGCCCATGCACAGTCCCTTAGAAGGAAATCCATCCACTCATAGCGCCAGATGAAGGGCCAGCTCTGGTCGTCCATGGTTGGGACCATGTGGCCCAGAGGTGTCCTGCACAACCACTTATGACCGCGTCGCAAAGGACAGAGTCCATCAGATTCCTTCTCTTTCTCTGGAATTTGAAAGAATCAATATCTAGAGACTGATCTCGGTTAGATGTGGGAGTAGGCTTCAAAGTGAGGAAAGAGAGCAGCTGTAGAGGCCATATAAGTCATGTGCAAATGCAGATATTAATTAACTGAGATTAAGGAGGCCAAATCTGCTGGTTGCTGACCAGAAAGAAGCAGACACGGGGAATATAGTTCAGTTAATTCAAGTATCATCTCCTTGAAGACAGGGACAGTGTCTGTCTTGTTCATTACGATTTCCTCAACATCTAGCATAGTTGTTTGCTATTAAAAAATTAGTCACTTGCTACACATCACCTGAATGAATAGTTAATGACCTAACAGTAGATCACCAGAGCAAAAGCCCTAAAGAGACTTTCTTTCTAGGAACATTGTCAGGTCCTGGAACCAGAAACCTAAATTTGTCCATGAGATTCCCTCTCCTTCAACATGACCAATGTCTTCTCATGTTCTTAAGCCCCAATGTTTCCTTTTATCTGAGCAACTCTGCTGGGTCCCTGATCCTTGTAAACAACAACAGCAAAACTTTGTGGGAGAGAGGAAGAAAGGAAGAGGGAAAGAGGGAAAGAATGGGGGAGAGGGAGAGCTGTAAGAGTTGACTTATACTTCCCTAAAGAGAGGTTTGGATTTTGTGTGTGAGGCTAAAAGACAAGGAACTGCTACCAACAACCTGTTCTAGAAAACCGTAGAGAGTTTGCTCAAGAGAGGTGTTTGAACTTTGTCATTGGACTAGACCAGCTATACAAAATTAAACAACCGTGTAGCTATCTCCCTGTAAATTGTTTATATTGTACTGAATGGGAGTAACTTGACTCCCATTCTCCTGCTTAATGAGTAAAGTGCTCAGGGAGGTTACTCTGGTGATAAAACATACAGTACTTACAGGAATAATCCACCCTCCTTCCCAACTCATCGTTCCCTGTTCTTCATTATTACTGAATGCATCCACCAGTGTGTCTTTGAGAAAATCTAAAAGCTTGATTTTTTTCTTCCATTCACGAAGACACTCAGGAATGATATGGGAGAAAATGTTATTCCAGTAAACTGCTTTCATAAAACACACACATTTCTTGCACAATACTCATCTTTTGAGGTCTGGTTTATCCCCAATCAATTGCTGCTAAATTATCCTCCTGCGACAGATAATGGAAAACTAATCCTTCTGTTGAATACCAGCCCTGCACATCTCACAAGAGAGGTATGAGCCAAGCATACTTTCCACATGAGTAGAAATGTCAGGTGGCCAGTATTATCCCCATCTTACGTCTAGTAGGTTCATGTGCAAGGTACCATAGCCCTAAGATGTTCTGATGGCCAAAGGCAACAAGTTAGCATTCATAAGGGCAAAGAGGGAAGGGATAAAAAATGGGATACTTACTTGGTCCTAGACCAATGGAAAAAGCAGCAACATAAACAAGCAAGCTGGCTAAGGAAAGCCATTTCAAGAAAGCTGGGACGTCCGCGGGATCTGTGACTATCTGGTATTGAGCTTGGCTCAGTCCAGTATTTGGCAAGTGTGTCACTCCTTTCTTATCCATGTCATTTCTCATGGGCATTAGGGAGCTTTGGCTGCGGGCAGTGAGCTCCTTATAGAGCTCTCTAAGAGTGTCATCACCGGCTGACAGGTTTCCGGGCCCATAGAACACAGACTCATCCAATGATTGGTTGACAGGGCTATGGCTTCTGCAGATATTGGTGAAGTTCATGGGGATGTTGAGATTCACGATGCCCATGGTCATCAATGAAGCTGCCATCACAGAGGAGCCGATACAAAGGAAGGTTTTGCTCCCAACGTGGTCTACAAGAAGAGTGGCGGGGATGGTGCTGATGACCTTGACGACCCCAACCCCAGTGGAGGCGAGGCTCGCTGCCTCATTGCTTTGGAAGCCAACGGACTTCAAAACAGTTGACGCATAGAATAATATGTTTGGCTGACCAGTGACTTGCACAAAAAATACCAATGTTAGGCCTATCATTATCCGGGTCCTCATGTTGTCCTTTGATCGAAACAGATCCCAGAGACTATACTGATATTCATCTTTCAGGGAAGATTTGATCCCAGTGAGTTCCTCAGTTGTATCTGAGACGGCTCTCAACCTTCTGAGAACCTTGCTAGCAGCTTCCTCGTGTCCTTTCATCACCAGAAACCGGGGACTTGGAGGCAGAAAATACATTGCAATTGCCTGCAAAATTCCCAAGGGAATGACAAGGCCAAACATGTACTTCCAGCCATGGGAAACATTGGCAAACGCATAATTTGAGATGTAGGCAAAAAGTATGCCGATGACAATCATCAGCTCGTTCAGTGACACAAGCAGGCCTCTTCTGTGTTGGGGAGCAATCTCTGCGATGTAAACACATGTGGCAATTGAAGAGAGTGAAATGGAAACCCCTAGAGCAACGCGTCCCGCTATGAGGACCGTGTAAGATGAACTGAGTATCAACACCAGGCTTCCGAGTCCAAGTAGGCAGGATGACAAGATGATGGCAGCCCTTCGTCCATATCTGTCAATCAGGACCCCTCCAGTGAGAGAGGCGAGCAAGGCCCCCATGAGGAGGGAGCTCACAACCATCTCCTGCTCGTGGCAGGTTAGGGCTAATAAGGCTCTTATCTGCAGAAGGGCTCCAGAGATGAGCCCAAGTTCATAACCCACCAGGAGGCCACTGACAGCAGCAGTGACGGATGACAGGAGAGTAAACATGCCGCAACCTACAGGCAGAGAGGAGAGACAGAGAGGTCAGTTCTGCACCATTAGTTTAAACATTTTATGTCTGAATGGAGACTCAAGCTTGTGTGCGTAAGCTTTTCGAAGCACTGAGTATACACACACACACACATTAATATAGTAAAGTAATATATTAACAAAAATGATTAGATATAAATGGAAATACCCTTTTTCTTTCATTTTTGGAGGAGAGGGGTGAGGACATTTAGGAAGTCATTTCCTTCTATTTGTGGTGCCACTGTTGTTTTTCAGTGACCAGCAGACAGCTACGCAAGATAAGCAGATGATAGATGATAAAGACTGAACAAACAAGAGCAACCCCATTGGGTTCCCGCTTTGGTGTTGGATCAGAAATTCAGCCAGCCCGGTTCCTCGGGCCCCATGGCAGGCTTTTCTCTAAAGGCAAACCTCCAAGGCAGAGTAGAAAGGGTAGAAACCTCCAGAAGCGCTAAAGGCTTCCCCTTGTGTAACCTGGGGAAAAATGAACCACAACCTCCAGGAAACCTGCCCTCATTTCTCCTTCGTCACATCTGGCCACAGTTGGCTCTTGCTGAAATATGAGGGTAGTGTGTGTGTGTGTGTGTGTGTGTGTGTGTGTGTGCGCGCGCGTGCACGCGCCCACGCGCGCGTATGCCTTAACAAAGTTAAGGTTGTATCAGAAAGAAGGAAGAAGGAAATGGATGCAGGGGAGGGAACCAACAATATCCATTACTTGCTGTGAGTACGGAGGAAGGGGAATAGGACTTGGGGGAAGAAGGACAAAAGGGACTTCGTCTTGTTTTGTTATTTTAATGTTAACAACTGAGGAAAAATAGCAAAACGTTAACAGGCATTAATTTTCAGAAGTAGGTAGGAGGGTGTTTATTATATGTGTATATCTGTAGTTTGTCAAAACGGGAACAAAACGAAACAAAAAGTAACCGAGGGCAGCGCAGGGAAGAGCACTGCAGGCACAGGAAACAGTAGTTTGCAACTGAAAGGCATGACACAGGAAAGCAAATTCTGGAACTGCTGGGCAGCTAGTACATCATATGTGGGGTGCAACCCCAGCTTGGAGAAGTAAATAGGATCCAGTAAATCGGGGTAGACACAGAGGGCACACTTCAAACAGAGCCCTGCAAGCCACAGTGACACCTTTTATTTATTTTTTAAATACTTATTTGGGGGGAGAACGTAAGCAGGGGAGGGGCAGATAGAGGGGGACAGAGGATCTGAAATGGACTCTGTGCTGACAGGCTGACAGCAACGAGCCTGATGTGGGGCTCGAACTCACAAACTGCAAGATCATGACCTGAATCGAAGTCGGACACTCAACTGACTGAGCCACCCAGGTGTCCCACAGCGACACAATAGAAGTATTGTTTTCCAAGAATAATGGGGCCAATGCACACCGAATAGCATGGGGGGACTGACACCAAGTTTCTTGCTGCTGGGTGCAGACTAGTTCTTCCAGAAGCAAGACTGGTAACAGAGAAAAGTGTGTTGCCTTAGAGTTGACAAGAGATGATAGTAGCTTGGATGTTCAGAGTAGACCTGGAGACACGTAGACAGATTCAAGAGTTAATTTGGAGGTAGGGTGTCTGGGTGGTTCAGTTGGTTGAGCATCCAATTCATAATTTTGGCTCAGGTCATGATCCCAGGGTCATGGGATCAAGACCTGCATCGGGCTCTGCACTGAGTGTGGAGTCTGCTTAAGATTCTCTCTCTTTCTCTCTCTCTCTCTCTCTCTCTCTCTCTCTCTCTCTCTCTTCCTCTCTGTCCCCTTCCCCAGCTCACAAGTGCTCTCTCTCTCTCTCTCTCTCAAATTAAAATAAAAAAAAAAAGAGTGAATTTGGAAGTAATAACAACTACACTTGCTTGTGAATTGGGAGTTAGAAGGAGAAGAGGTGGGCCAGAGCCCAAGATGGCTTCCTGGTTTGACCTGTTGGTTGAGTGATTTTATAATGTTCAATACCCTGTGGACAAATATGTACGTGGGATTCAGCGGCATTTATTTGGGATTTAAAAGCAGGGGAATGAATGAAATCAGGTAGGGAGGTGAAGAGAAGAGCTGAAGAAGGAGGAGTAGTCCTGGGACCTGGGGAATGCCAACATCTAGAAGACAGACAACAGCAAAGGAGTTGGAGAAGGAACAGAACTGAGATGTGTACAGAATAGACTAGAAATGTGCATAGGCACACAATTATCACAGGCTGAGCAAGGGCTATTTAAGCCTGTCATTGTGGTGGGGGCGGGGCGGTTAAAAATGATGTTCAGCTCTAGGAAGTGAAGCAGGTCAAATAAAGTTGGTCTGAGTCTCTTCCTACCAGAAATACCCAAGGTATTTTACATCTCCAGGATCCTGGGACATAGGTGACTTCAAAAAATAAATCTAAAAAGGATTGAACATTTAGATGGAGGAGAAAATAAAAGGGCAAGAACCCACAATAAAATAAAAGTAATTCATGAGCATAGTGATCATAAACCATTAAAGTGAAATTAAATTAGCAATTTATCCAGCTAAGTAAAAAACAAATATTTAGCACCAGTACATGGAAGATATTTCTGTAGGTAGTGGGAAGTACACACACACACACACAGAGAGAGAGAGAGAGAGAGAGAGAGAGAGGGAAATAAGGACAACCAGATGTAGTTATATAGTTGCCCCCAAGAAACCCAAAATTCTGGTGATATGTCTGTTATCTATTATTTATTATGCAGTGTTTTAGTTTTTACGTGCAAAATGGCTTTAAAGTAGTCTCTCATAGTGGCTCCTGGGTGACTCAGTTGGTTAAGCATCTGACTCTCAATTTCAGCTTAGTTCATGATCTCATGGTTCGTGAGTTCCAGCCCCACATCAGGCTCTCCTCCTCCTCCTCCTCTGTCTCTGCTCCTGCCCCACTTTTTCCCTTTCTCTCAAAATAAATAAATCAACAACAACAACAACAAAAAAGGTACTCTCTTATAAGATCATTCATGTGCTAAATTTCCACATATTTCCCCCCCATGTGATCTTGAAATCCTCAGCATCATATTTCTCTATGACAAGGAGAATCGGGTCAAATTCTCACATTTTGATAAGAATATTGTATTACTTCGTATCTCTATCTCCCACTGTTCATTTTATCTATTATTTTTTAAGTTTCTTATTTTATTTATTTTTGAGGTGGGGGAGGGACACACACAGAGAGAGAATCTCCAGCAAGTTCCACACTGTCAGCATGAAGCCCAGTGTAGGGCTTGAACCCACCAACTGTGAGATCACAACCTAAGCCAAAATCAAGAGTCAGATGCTTGACTGACTGAGCCACCCAGGCCCCCCAATTTTATCTACTTTTGACATATTGATTAGCTTTTATATGTTTTGGCAATTGGCCTCTGCTATTCATATAAAAAAAATAAACGACATTGAAGAATGAAACACTTGTAAGGCAGATTGAGGGAGGCACCCCAGGAGTGGATTTAGAGTGACACAGGGCAGCAATGAGGGGATACTGAGTCAGGGGCATGGCAGAATAGATGCTGCAACTGCTTGAGTGGCAGAAGATTGCCCTTGCCACTTCGCCCTCTCCTTCCCCTCTTGTTTCCCCCCTTTGTTAGCTGGGAGATAGTGTTTTCCTACCAAAAGAAAGACTTCTTGACGTACCAGATTCCCTTCCTTTCATGCTCTATCATGTTACTTCAGACAGAGTCTGAGGTGGGCAAGTCACAAAGCCTGCTCCTTATACTGTGGGGGAAATGCTCCTGACGGAAGAGAGATCCAGCTTCTTCGTCCACTTTCTGGACTTAGCTTCATATGCTGATTCTTTTAGTCAGCGTTCACGGGACACGGACAAATTGGGATGTGTGCAAAGGGTCTGGAAACCATCCCAGTTTGTCAAGGTCCCTCTAGATACCCAGCAGCTAGCACTGAGTATAATTCTTCAGAGTTACAATAACTTTATTTCCATACGAATTACTAAAAAGTCTTTTTACAAAATTACAAGTGTAAAAGGTTTTTTTAATTAATTAATTAATTTATTTATTTGAGAGAGAGACAGAGCATGAGCAGTGGAGGGGTAGAGCGAGAGGGAGACACAGAATCTGAAGGAAGCCCCAGGCTCTGAGCTGTCAGCACAGAGCCCAACATGGGGCTGGAACTAGTGAACCATGAGATCATGACCAGAGCTGGAGTTGGACGCTCAACCAACTGGGCCACCCAGGCGCCCTGAGTTTAAAAATTTTTTTATATATCACAACATTATCTATCTATCTATCTATCTATCTATCTATCTATCTATCTATCTATATCTATCTTTCTGTCTGTCTATCTAGGGAGTTGGCCTTTAAAATCTTAAAGGGTGCAGAGGACATTCTATGACCCTATTCCCACACAGGGGGCATACCAACAGGGGTGATATATCACAGAATTGAGCTAAGGGCTTAACTGTGTGTATTTCATTTGAGGGGCCTGTCCTCCCTGAGATATGCTTTAAGGGATCCTGATCAAAACAAATTTCACTCATCTTGGTGCTGCTCCTTGTTACTGCTGAAGTTCCCTTACAGTCTCCAGCTGCCCATTTGGGATTTTGAATTCCAATCAGCCCATGGAAGGTTAGTCCCTAATCACCCTAGATTGTAGCCCTGTGACACCTCAGGACTTCCACGACAGGACATTTTCCTGGTGCTAATTTACCATAAAAAAAACAGTGAAGAGACATAAAAAGTGGACTTTTTTTTTTTTTTTTTGATGATGATGATAAAAGCAAGACATTATTCTACGGATGCCAGAAGGTAGAAATAACTTTTTCAAGAAATCTGGCCATGAACAGGAGGAAAGAGTGCGTCACAGGCAGGTGGGGTCTGCCTAAACACAGATGAGAGAGTTTGGGCAGCTCGCTGGACCCAGAAGCAGCAGCCGGTCCTGAAGGAGAGGGCAGGATGAGGAATTCTGATGAATGCCCTTTCAAAGAACACCCAGCCCTGAAGTCAAACACCCTGCACTTCACGTTCATGGTGACGTTTAGCATTTCCATCCCATTTGCTCACAGCCTTGCTCAATGGGGGCCTTTCCTTAACATTCAAGGAAATGGCCCCAAAGGGGCCACAGGGAACTCCCAGCCTTTCGTGGACATCACAGAAATGGCAACTACGTGCAGAGTCACACCTGGGACCCGCAGTGCCGCTGGGTCATGCCTAGTTCTCTGCCTTGCTGCTTCGCTAGAAGTCCAGCAGCGTCCCTGTTGAAGCCACGACGCCTGTGCTACAAGGTAAGGAAGTAAAAGCATTTGCGGAAGATGCCATCACAGCCACGGGGCCTCACGTACGTGCACTGAGACCCACACGGAGGGCACAAAGGGCAGGAGCCTCCCCAGGCGAGGCGAGGCCACAATAGCTGCATTGTCCGCCGCTTGTCGTGACTCACATGAAACCACGCTGTCACTGGCTCGCACGCGACACAATTTTCCATAATATTTGCGTTTCTGCCTGCTCTCTGCTTTCCTCTCTTACCCCATATGTCTGTTCCAGCCTGGGTACATAATGGGCGCACCAGGAACACTTGTCGGCTCACTAAATCCTACAACAGACGGCAAAACATGCACACACAGGTTCCTCTGGCAGGCAGCCAGGGAATTGGACGGCGTGCCCCAATGCGAATGCCTCTGAGGTTTCAAAGACCCCCCACTTCACGTTTTGCTCGGGGGGAAAAACTTGCAGTGGCCCCCAAATGGCCTTGCAGATGTGGTCTCCCCTTTCTCCACTCCTCCTCCCTGAATATCTTCCATCCCAACTCATCTTTCAAGAGTCATCCCAAGCGCCACCTCCCCCAGGAAGGCCACCCTGCTCGGCCTTATTTTGCGAGCTTCACCCCTCACCCCCCCTGGGCTCCTGCCGCCCAAAGAATGTGTTTCTAGTGCACCTGTCATCGTTCAAGGTGCTCACTTATTTACCCATTTGTCTCCACCTGTTGAACCGAACGTCTAAGAACTCTACTTTCCTTATGTCTGTATTCTCATCTGTGGTCTCTGGCGCAAGGTAAATACTCAGTAAATGTTTGCTGAGTGGTGGAATAAATGAACGAAGGATAAGAGCCTTCCAGAACACTGATCCTTGGTCCTCACCTCCCCAAGGTTTTGTCGGCAGACTAAGATTAAGGCACAGTATTATGGAATGGTTAGCATTTACAACTTTATATTTACATAAATGCTTAGCATTTGAACAGCCTAGCATTAGCATTTCTATAAAGCTTTCAGCCCTATTTTTAGCCTGTTAATATAGCACCACCGGAGACACCTTAAACCGTTTCGTTATCACTCATATATTTATTCTTTATGAAACGTGAGCCCCGTGTTCTCTGGCTGTTCAGACTCACTGTTTAGCAGCACCCGTCAGGGACTCGGGTTTTCAGCCCCCACAACAGTCTCCAGACACCGGTTCCTCCCAGCCCATCCGGACTACTTGCTGTTTCTGGAAAATGCCATGCACTTTCCCAGACTTGTGCTTCTCTTCCAGCTGTTCCCCCTCAGGGTATGTCTCTCCCCTAACTTCAGAGTCTAGGGGAAACCTGAGTCATCTCTGAAGATACAGTTTGAATATTGCCTTCTCTGCAAAACCTTTCCAGACGCCCTCTGGTTAGCATTAATCTCTCTCCTCTCTCTTGCCTTTCTGTCCATGACCTGACAGCACCCTGGATCATATTTAGTTGCGCCCGTCTCCTGCCTTAGATTGGGAGCGCCTTGAGAGTAGGACTGTCGCCGTCAAGGGACAAAACTCATCAAGGGACCCACACAGGGCCTGCCAGGAGAGCTCAGTACAGACTCCTGGTTGTCACGTGGGGGAAGGGCGCTGGCCCAGACAGCTCCCCCAGGCCCAGAGGGTATGGCCCCTGGAGAGTTGAGGTGTGCTGCTTCCACCAGCTGCCAAAGGTCCCGGATGCTGCCTCTGGGCCCTAGACCACGTGTGGGGCCCCTGGTGGTGGTAAATACTGGGCACTCCCAATCCCCCTTAGCATACAATGAAACTCAGCCCAACCGAAAATTTGGCCTCCCTCTCTACCTGCTGTTGTTTGGCCTTTCGAAAACAAAAACCGATAGGAACTTTGCTTTCTTTTTCATTTTTCAAATCTCAGGTTTGATTTAGTAGTACGTATACAGCCACACTTTCCGGAAACCAGGCTTCTCCAAATTCCCTGGGCTAGGGAGGTACCCAGAGGGGACGCTGCTTACACTGGCTTATTAGCCCTTCCCTTCATCTTGCCCTATTAACTCTCTTTTTCTGCCTGATTATTCACAGGACTTCCATTCTTTTCTTTCTTTCCTTTTCGCTTTTTTGCCTTTCCGTCCTTCCTTCCCTCCTTCACTGTGAGACTTTCGCCGGGATAAGTCTGGCTACTTGTCTCTTCCACACTTTTCTGCTTCTACTTGGGTTCTTCTACTCAGGAAAGATTTCTTCTAGTATTTTGGGTTTCCCCCTATTTGTTTAGTAATAATTATTTATGTGTTACTTATACATATTCATCTCATTTCCCGCCTGTATCTTTTTTTTTTTTAAATGTTTATTTGTTTTTGACAGAAAGACAGCACGGAAAGGCGAAGGGCAGAGAGGGAGACCAAAGCACTGAGAGCAGAGACCCCTTCGTGGGGATCGAACTCACAAACCATGAGATCATGACCTGAGCCGAAGTCGGATGCTTAACAGACTGAGCCACCCAGGCGTCCCCACTCTCTGTCTTCTTGTCCTGCTTATGTGCACCTAGAATAGCCTCTCCTACGTCGCAGATCTCAGAATATAGTTCTGCTCCGGCGGCGTTAGTGTCCTCACGCTCATGACAGGTTCACACAGGCCTGTCCTGTCTGCACCTGTCCTCAGCTCTGTCTTCACCTAGATTTGTTCTCGTCATCGGGCGTTGTCCTAATCTCTTTTTTCAGAGTCTACTCTTACAAAATGTATAGAGAACAGAAAACAGATGCTTTCCAAAAATGTATGTATGTTTCCTATAAAAAGAAATCTTAAAATGCATCCTTCGCCTTTGTATTTAGAACATACTTGCCAGTGGCCAGATTTGTTGCTTTCTCTGTATCCAGCCCCCAGATCAGTTATGATATTTTTGACCGTAGGAAACCAAAACCTAAAAAACAAGGCTTTAAAACATTGTGGCATTCGCTGTTTAATTGGTGAGAAGACCGAGTTGAGTTTGGTATCTCCAAGGATTCATACTCTATCCGTCCTTCTGTTCCTGCCTCCTCAGAGGGTTGGCTTTTGCCCCTGGTTTGTCACCATAGGTGCAAAGAGGCCGCCACAGCCCCAGGCTTAAGATTCTCTCGCTACCAAATTCAAAGGCAAGTGACGGTGGAAGAAGGCTTGCGGTAAGGCCTCTTTCTTTTTTTCATGGAGGGAACTTTCCAGAAGCACCCTGGAAGAGGATGGGTTTCAGAATACGCTAGCCCCGAAATGTGGTGCCTTGGCTTATTGAATGCTTTAAGCTGAAGGAGTTTGAGAAAATGGCAGAAGCAGGAGGGTCCCTCTGGCCTTCTCCCTGCCCTTTCCCCCTAAAGCAGGTGACACCCTTACATGGGAGGTGCCCTCCCCACACCCACAGGAAGGGAACAATCTTATCTCTGAAGACAGAGAGAGACCACGAAGGATCCGAACAAACAGGCCTTGCCCAGTCTCCCCAGTTCACGACACTTACCTCACACACCTTGACCTGTCATATGCTCCGCGGCTGTCCACGCTTCATCAAACAGAGCATAACAACACTCAGATTTAACCATTTCTTACTCTTTAGTTCCCGAGGGCTCCCGTGTCATGTAGAACTCGCATTAAATTCACGTGGATACTTTTTCCCTCTTAATCTTTGTCAGTTTAATTTTCAGACCTAGCTGAAGACTTCCCGTCATGTCTCATTGGCCAGAAGCAGAGGAAGGTTCCCTGGTCAGACTTGGCTGCAAGGGAGCCTGAGATGCGAGTCTCTGAATATTTTAGCTCCCCAGATAGGAAAGGCAGAACATGAGAAGGGAGTTGGAACAGCTGTTGGGTTTTCAGTGTCTTAACATACCTTATTCTAGCCACCCGGCTGCCGTCGAGAACTCCTCTTAGCGAGACCGGGGGGAGCACTTGGTGTGCAGAGCGACTGGCCAAATTTCTGATGCCTGGAAGTAATTTTTCTGGTGGGATGCCATTGGACGGAGGAAGGACTTGTATTGCTTCCATGTTTTGGTCCCCTGACTAGGAAGAAGAGATACCATTCTTGCATGATTTAAAGCAGTCTGGAAAACCAGTACGGGCAAAGCTACAACTTCTGGAAGGCACCATTCCAGTGGCTCATCCAGGCTTTGTCCCTTCTTAACACTGATCTCATGTTCCAGAACTCGGTGAGCCGCTGTCTTTCCTATCTGCCCAGAGTTGCTGAAATCTTGGAAACTGTAGCCCCTGAGAGAGAAAGAGAAGTAACGGCAACGGGATGCCTGGGAAGATCGGACCGTGCGGCAAAGCTTCGACCCTCTGCCAGAGTGGCCCCAGGGGTCTGTGGCGATGTCTTCCCTATATCTGGCTCCCGAAAATCCTCTCCATTAGGGATGTGCAGTGGGAGCTTGTGCAAAGCTAAAATGTTACTGCCTTTTATACATCAGGCCCGTGTTTGTACCTAACTTTGGGTTAAATGCTAACCCATTGATGAATATATCTGGCTTGTATGCTTTTGTGACTTTACATCTCTTTCCATGTTTTTATGGATATTTTCAACAGACAGTTAAGGGGGTGTGATCTGGAGAACAAACCAGCAGCCACGTCACCTGGAGACGTCTGAGGACTCCACCACGGAGATTCTCAGTGTGTGCGAGCGCGAGTGAGCTATGGACATGTGAGAATTCACGAAATCTTTAATTAGTGAACGTTGGAAAACATAGTAACACGTGTATCTGTACTCGAAGATTTCAAACGTATGCAGATGTGATGAAAAAGTTATAAAAAAGTTCAACTTCCGGTGATGGCACAGTAGCATTCCTTCAGTCTATATTTTCTTTTTTTTAAAAATTTTTAAATGTTTTTATTTATTTTTGAGACAGAGAGAGACAGAGCATGAGCAGGGGAGGGGCAGACACAGAATCAGAAGCAGGCTCCAGGCTCTGGGCTGTCAGCACAGAGCCCAACAGGGGGCTCGAACTCACAGACTGTGAGATCAGGACCTGAGCTGAAGCTAGAAGCTTAACCGACTGAGCCACCCAGGCACCCCCCGTCAGTCTATATTTTCTAATCAATAAATTAAAATGGCAGAAACTATTATGTGAGGATCTAAAGTTGTTTAAGGAGTTGTTAAAGGGGTCTACATACTTGAAAATGACTGGGAATCATCTGTAGTGCATTTAAACATTTTAAATTGGGAAAATACAATGGGAAGAGAACAAATAATATTGTAAAGGCTGTGGATGTAAAGCTCTTAGGAAATGCACTTTGTTTACTAAAAATAAATACCTGCATGGCCACCTGGATGTTAAGGGAGAAGTGCATGGGGCAGGTTGATAATATACAAGTGGACTATGGGAAAGAGAGAGAGAGAGAGGAAAAAAAAAAAGGCCGAGATGTTTTATATAACATAAGGGAAGAATTTTGACCTGTGTGTGGATGTGTGTATGTGTGTATGACAGAGAGAGTTCAAGAAAGACTGGCGAAGAATGCCCAGAAATGGAAGAAATGGAAGAAAAATGGAGAAATGGAAGAAAAGGTCCAGACAGGTTATCAGGTTGTGGGGGAGAGGACAGGGATAAGGGAACAAAAGGGCCACAGGCCTACAGATTTTAGGAAAGTTGGTTTACAAGAAATTCCCTATGGTAGATTTGACAGGATAATTTTAAAAATGGGCTCACCAAACATTTATTTGGATGATAGCTGTCTGCAAATCGTAGTAATGATCCACAAAGAGCTTATATGAATGGGATTTGAGAATGTGAAGGAAAAAGGGGCCATGATCTGCACATGGATCAAAGCAAAGATAAGAGAAAAAGCCTAATTGTAGGAAGTGAAGGTTAAGAATCCAGTGGAGACAGGAAGTTGATCAGAAGAACAGCCAGGCTCCTCAGGTATTCTGTGTGTGCACAGCGAGGGCGGCGAGTAAGAAAACATGTGGACTTAGCCTCATGGGGGCTGGAACTGTGTTTATTTAAATATTAAAATAATGGGGGCGCCTGGGTGGCTCAGTCGGTTAAGCGTCCGACTTCGGCTCAGGTCACGATCTCACAGTCTGTGAGTTCGAGCCCCGCGTCGGGCTCTGGGCTGATGGCTCAGAGCCTGGAGCCTGCTTCTGATTCTGTGTCTCCCTCTCTCTCTGCCCCTCCCCCATTCATGCTCTGTCTCTCTCTGTCTCAAAAATAAATAAAAAACGTTAAAAAAATTAAAAAAATTAAAAAAAAATAAATATTAAAATAATGGTGGCCCCATGAAGCTGGAGGATTTTGACATGCAGATAAGGTTTTCTAGAACTCTCTAAGTCTGTCCCCACTACCATCATTTTCAGACACTTGCTTGGTTTCTCTAAACTGATATGGTCTCTTCCTAAGAATGCTTCCTCTCATGGTACTTAGCACACAAAGGTCTTGTGATATGGTCCCCGCTTACATCTTCAGATTTCTTTGTCGTCCTCTGCCCTCCACCCTTCTTTGAACTCTGTGCTCTCGTCACACAGAAGTAGCTGGAGGTCCCTGAATGTGCCATTTTGTCTTCTCAAAATTTGTACGCAAGCTATTTTCTCTGCTGATAATGCTCTCCGTAAATGCACTGCCCTCAGTTATACCTTCTTGACTCAACTTCACTCTACTATCTTCCAGAATCCATCAAAACCTGGCTGAGCTGCCCCATGGGCATTAGTATGGCATTGTATCCCCGGCCACCTCCTCCATCTTGGGTTTCCTGAACGCGTGTCTCTCTCCACCAGTTGGTAATATGTATCGGCATTGCATGGATGTCTCTTATTCACCCTGGACCCGGCTGTAGCACGTTTGCTAAACGATCATCTTATAATTATTTCGATTCTGGTAAAATCTACGGACATGGATAATGTCCTACATATTGCTTTTCACTCTGAAGCATCCAGCATGGAGTAAGTGCTCAATATGTACTGAATTCCCATGTTCTTTAGCTGAACAAATGCTCATTTACTCATTTAACAGCTCAGCATGTACTATGCGCCAGCACCACGTTGGGCACAGATGGTAACAGGCTCATCTGGATGAACAGTGCAGTCAGCAGGATGGTCTTTATGAGCACTGTGTTGAGAGATTTCCCAGGTTACATCTGGATTTGGTAGCTCAAGATGGTGGTACTTGTCCCACATGCACGTGATCCCCGATGGAAAAGGCATAGCTCCTACCTCTTACGGACAGTCTTTTCCAAGCCCACAGTGCTTGCAGTCCTCTCAGAGCTCTGACAAATGTACAAGAATGTGTATTTTATCCAGGAGCTTATAACCTTATAGCAAAAGACGCGTTGCATGGAAAATCAGGGAGCTAGCTAAAATCGAATGCAATAAAGTTCTGAAACGAGTTAAACAGGTACCCCAAATCAAAGATCAGATAACAGAACAGAGCAGGGAGTAGAGACATTGGTGCTGGATGGTATTACGGGTCAAGTGGGTAAAACCGTGGATTGGATCATAGGATACCGACACTCTGATATTATCCATGCTACCTGGAGTGAGTCCCTTTGGTTCTGTCTAGGAGGTACCCGGGCTTAAGGTGAAGGTACAGTCAGGAATCAGAGTGCCTGATTAGTTACCGGCTACATGTCCCTTAACCTTTCTGTTCCTCTGTGTCCTCATTCCTAACATAGAGATAATAATATTACCTACTTCATAAAGTTGTTATGAGAATTAATGAGGCAGAAGAATGTGTTGGGCATGGTAGTAAGCATTTGGTAAACGTTCGTTGTTGTTCTCTTGGCCTCAGTTTCCTTAACTGTGAACTGGGGGTAGTATTACCTCATTGCGTTATTGTAAAGATAAGAAGGAATAATAGTAATAGAAACATTTGACCCACAATAATCATTCAACAAAAATCTGTGTCGTCTGGACCAGTGGGGTAAAATCTCCATGACACGGAAATAAACCTTTGAAACAGTCTCTCTTACTGATAGCAAAGGAAGAAAAATGATACCTTGTTTCCAGGATAACAATTATGCCTTTTCATAAATTCTTGAATTCCTTTGTTTTTGGTAGTACCTCCATAATTGGGTTTACACCATGAAAAATTCTTCCCGTGAGTTTGCCTGGGGTTTCAACAATCTTGTTTCCCAATGGAATTGAAACATTTTATTAGCTTGGGAATGCTCTCTCACCACAAACTGATCTTAATCACAATTTATTTCTCTGTTCTTAAAAGTCTTGCTGGGGCACCTGGGTGGCTCAGTCAGTTAAGCCTCTAACTTCAGCTCGGGTCATGATCTCGCAGTTCGTGAGTTCGAGCCCCGCATCAGGCTGTCTGCTTTCAGCATGGAGACCACTTCAGATCTTGTCTCCCTCTCTCTTCTCCTCCCCCACCTGTCTCAAAAATAAATAAACATTAAAAAAAAAAGTCTTGCACCGCTGAGGCTGCGATGCCATTTCGGGCTGGTTTCTAAATTAACATTGCACATTTCTCCCAGCACCAACTTCCACAAAGTATGGAAGCAGGTGCATGTAGAACAAATTTTGGAGAAAATTATATGGACATAACCAACAGCCCCAGAGTCTGCCTAACTGTGCCAGGCAGACCTGAGTCATGAGTGTTCCGGAGAAACAATTACTTCCAAGGGGAGCACAATTTAACAGCTTAAAGGTGAATTACACTTGATTTACTCAAGGAAAAAAATACTCCTGTAAGTCAAACAAAGGACTGCATTTTTCTCCCTGATATTTTGGCAGAACAATATAAAGTAAGGGATTGTTCGAAAAGAATGAAACCTACTGAAATTAAAAGGATGTAATTAATTATTTTAGTTTTATTATTACTCCTATACCTCAATTGTATAGAAAAATTAGTATATCATTGAAGTATAGCCACTTAGCAAATGTATAAATGAGTGTGCTGTGTTGTGTGTGTGGGTTTTTTTTTTTTTGTTTTCATTTTTTAATTTTTAATTAATTAATTTTTAGGATCCTATGGGATTAGCAGTACTTCCTATAGGAAGTAAAACGGTACCAATGAGCCAAAAGAAAACAAAATTAAATTTTAAAAAACATGTATGATTTTATGATTTACTGTAAAGGTTATATAGCTGACTCGAAGTTTCAGCTGGGAACTATCTGGGGTGATTTCAAGTCCTTTGCCTTTAACGGAGATTAGGTGCCTTCTGAGGGAAGACGGGATGAGAAATTATCCTTATTTGGTATTTGGTCAAACAGCCCCTTGAAATGAAGCCCATTCTAACCTTCCCCCCCTTTCTCACCGTATCTTGGTATCTTTTTACATGGCTTTTATTCTCTATTTTATTCAATAACTCATCTTCTTGGGGAAGACTGTGCCCGAGGAAACCATTGAACTAGGGAACCCAACTCTGCTCAATCTAAGAATCTTCTACAACGAGTTCTGGCTCACATCTGAGTCAGTAGGTGTTTTGCTGAGAAGCAGAAACTAATTGCACACTAACAGGGGGCGGGGGGCAACTGGGAGCTCTCAGAACTTTTTAAACCCTGAGGCTAATTATTACTTGGTTCCTACTACTGAGAAAACGCTACTTACAAAGCCAGATTCAACAACTATTATTGAACGAGAAGACAGTCCCACCTATCTATGGCAATTAAACATTGCATTTTCAAATTGGCTGACTCCCCTTGGATTTACACATTTAAATTGGAGTTTTCCTCGGGCAGCTACCGGGTGGGTTTATTTTGAGGTGTTTTTGGTTTTGTTTTCATTTGTTTGTCTGTCTGTTTTTTTTTACCTGCGAACATAAGATTTAGCCCACCAAAAAGTACCCCCTTGAAAATTCACAAACAGTAGAAGTTAAGGACTACCACTAGGCCTGTTCCTGGGATCTCAGAGGCCTCAGCTCCTGCGAGCAATCTGACCAGACTATGGGCGATATTACAAATATTTCACAACGGGGATGGGGCACTGACCCATCAGAAGAGGCATTAGCTGTGAAACCAGCTCAGGCACAATGTGTCTGCTGACTGATTTCAGTCCTCTGGGTCAGTCACACCGCTTGAAGGCTTCATCCATGTCTGCAAGGCCCTGCCTCCTGCAGGCTCCCTCCAGTGCATGTCCGCAGCTGTGGTGGCAGCCAGGGGGTAGCCTGTGGAAGCAGCAACCTCTCTGCCCTCTCTAGGGCACAGCCATTTCAAAGGGAAACAAGAGCCCTGGCTGTGTGAGCCCAACGCTACCCGGAGTCTGTGGTGAAACAGCTTCCGCCATGTTGGTTCAGAGCCTTCTCTCTCCCTAGATCTCAGAGAAGCCATTTGCCTGGCCCTCACAGTCACAAGGAGCCTCAAACTGAGGCTTTTGATGTGATTTCCAAGTGAGGTTAAATGTACAGTCATAGAGATAAGCTGACCGAAGTGAAAAGGGAGATAATCATCTTTAAATCTGTTCTTATTTCCAGACAAAAGAGTCGACAGTCTCTCAGAGATTCACATGTCTATCAATCCTGCCATTTCCTTGGCAATATCAAGCTGTATAGAATATTTTTTTATTGTGATCAGTCATCAATGTGTTAAATGCCCGTGTTTTTAAAGCACAATAATCTGTGTCACAGGTTTTGCCACTTTTTAATGTAGGGAAAGCCTGGGAAAATGCTAATGGCTAAGGCCTGGGTCTTCCCAAAATGACTGGTTTGTTATTAGACTTGCCCTTTTCACAACCAAGGCTCTGTTAAGAGGTCGAGTTCATTGGCCTGACTTGCTCTTCCCTGGGGACAAGTTTCCTTCTAAAGTCTGCTCAACTCTCTTACAGGTAGACTCTCCATCGGGCTGCCCAAGGAAGCCTGAGAGAGCTG
The DNA here is from genome assembly GCF_046562875.1 of Panthera onca. Classification (NCBI taxonomy): domain Eukaryota; kingdom Metazoa; phylum Chordata; class Mammalia; order Carnivora; family Felidae; genus Panthera; species Panthera onca. The sequence goes on from NC_138343.1 coordinate 120,448,591, forward strand.
GGCCTGACTGAGTTCAAGGGGGCCTGGTTCAGGCTAACCCTGGGAACCCAAGACTCAGTAGGAGCATAGTAAAAATGCCCCACCCTCAAAATCATCGTCTGCATAACCAGAGTAGTGACAGACCTGTGGTTTGCTAATGTGGTCCCACCCAGGACCCAGCTCAGGACTACAGGAGATGGGAAGGGATCAGGGAGCAGCCTGCCTCAGGCTCTTCCTTTTCTTCACCCCCCTTTCCACTAAAGAGGTGCCATGATTACCTCTCTTACATACTGACCACCTATTCAGCTTTTCCTTTGTCGAAAGGAGTTTCACGGCTTTAAAGAAGTTTGAAAACAATTGCCTTTGGATACTCATCTGATTAGCCCAAGTGTACATTTCTTAAATCTCAGCCTGCGGCACCTTGGATTTAGAAGGGTCTCAGGGGGAACGAAGCCCAGCCCCTTCAACTGGGCCAGTGAGTCCAGCCAGTTATACTGATCTGGGTTCCAGTGCATCGGGCAGCCGGGGCTCCATTGCTTGAGAACTTGCACTCATACAGTGAATATTGTTCTTGGTCTCTGATCCTTTGGGCAGGTGCTGGTGGGGTAAAAAGGGCCTCAAGAAAACTCCTCTTAACCTGATCTGAAACATGAAATTGGAGGGGCGCCTGGCTGGCTCAGTCGGTTAAGTGTCAGACTTCGGCTCAGGTCATGATCTCACAGCTTGTGAGCTCGAGTCCCGCATCGGGCTCTGTGCTGACAGATCGGAGCCTGGCACCTGCTTCAGATTCTGTGTCTCCCTCTCTTTCTGCTTCCCCACTCATGCTCTGTCTCTCTCTCTCTCTCTCTCCCCTTCAAAAACAAATAAACATTAAAAAAAAAAAAGAAACATGAAATTGGAAGAGTCTGGAAGACCCATCTGCTGAGACAGAGGAACAGGCATCCAGCCCCCCAGGCCAGAGACCTCAGGGTGAGTTTTGCACCAGCCCTGCGAGAACCTGGGCCAACCACACATCTTCTCTCACTTGTGTGAGATGTTGTAGCACTGTGCTTTTCTAATATCACCCACACAGCGGTCGGGTATAGGCACCAGGATTATGAATTGAGCTTAACGCTGCCTATAAGGTCGGTTATAACATGCCCGTGAATACTAAAAAAAAAATTACTAAAAACATACACGCTTTATGTCGTAACTGATTGAAAATGGACTTAAGTTCGTTAGCTTGTAGTCACTGGAACAAAGAATTCTTTCCAGTTTCAGAGGAGGTTCCCCGGGCGAGATCTGCCAACACTTTTATTGGGCGTAAGAGCGTTAGGAGGCGCTAACATGGAGTCTGGAAATTTTTGTGTGGATTTGTTTCTCAGTATCTCACATGATCTAATTACTTTGTCCTGGGTTGTATGACTCATTCGTCTTTGTGCTTTAATTTCCCCATCTAGGAATACAGAAAAACTTGTATCTTCAAATGCAGGACTAGGATGGTAATTATTGAGCATACGTAAATACTCTGGATTTCCTGGATGAAACTATGGGAATGTACAAAGCGGTCAAAAGAACGATTCGACACACATCATTTCATTAAAACCTCAGCATTTTCATAAAACAGACTACAGTATAATCCCAAATCGTACAGCGAGCCTGCACTATGCCTTCCGTAGGTACAAGTCCATACACATAATTGCCTTGGATACCACGACACGTCTGAGACAACTTATGAAAATTTGTACTAATAATCCTAAAATGTTTGTATCCATCTAAATATAAACTCTAGCACAAATCAAAGCTTTATTCATTTAGGATTTGGGGGAGACGTTTAGGCTTCCTTTCTTTTCTACGTAATAAAGGTTCATTTACAATTAAGTTAAAAAATAATTTACCGTGTTTATTCATTTTATCATTTCTTTGGAACACGGTTGCATTGTCAGTTGAATCTTGTGCCTTTCCAAACACTAACACCTGTGACCTTCCTTCAGGATGACCGTGACCTTGTGCAATTTAACCTATTAAGAGTACATGGTGCTTTCAAAGCCATATCAGAATTAAATAGTCCATATTTTTAATTGTTGCCCTGGAGGCCCCTTCAGGACAAAGTTTCTTTTCATCCTCTTTGTGACGTTCCCACGGGCTATTTAGCGAACACTTTTGTTGACATGGCCACTTGAGCAAGCTCGGCGGTTCAGTCTTTCAGGAACTCGGAGAGAACATTGCAACTCTTTCCTTTACCCTCAAATACAAGCTTCCCTGGCCTGCTTGGAGACGTAGGAGCCAGAGAGCACCCTTGGAGAAAGGGGTAGTTCTGCTTAAGCGAGGGAGAGGCCGTCCTGAAGGATGACCTCAGGTACTCATTCTTGACCAGAAGTGGGGAAGTAGGAGGACGCTGAAGGGAGAAAGGGCAGGGAAGAATGACAGCCTCTCATTGTGGAAGAGCCAATCCATGCCTCCGTCAGAGGGGTCGTGGATTCAAGTCCAAGATCAGACAGACCCACGAGACAAACGTGGTTTGATAGATCCACTGCAAGGTGAGAGGCACATGCCTTTTGAATCAGTTAGTGTTCTGGATTGTTCATGAAAATTGGCCATTTTCACATTGGCCATTCCAATAAATGGCCTGGGAATCTATGGTAGGCATGGTGAAGGGGCACAGAGCTGAGGAAAGCTTCAGAGAGACAATTATCTGTGTTCGATTTAATTTCCTATTACGATTAGTTTCCATTCCTTTGGGAACCAACTAACAGAGTAGGAAAGGCTAGCCAAGAGCTTGCAGTGCGTTTGTGGGAACTGTAAATGTGGAAGTGAAGGAAAGCATTTGCTGTAGCAAAGATAACTGGAATGAATTAAAACTTTTCCCAGTTTCGCCTCCAGAAGGAAAAAGGATTCAAGGACCCTCGGTTTGAAAGGCCAGTTTGACAGTTAGGCAGGAGCAAACGGAGCACAGGTTTGAGGCTTCCCTAAGGCTCAAATGCTCAAATGCATTACCAACTAGACGCTGGGAAGTTAAAAAAGAAAGTTGGTGTTCATTGATTACGTAACTAACAATTTTCCAGAGCCTGCTTAAAATACTGACTTAAAACATGGTGGTTCTCCATGTTCCCTCGTTACAGATTGCCCATTTGTGGCAATCAATGAAAAAGTGTGTGTGCGCGCGCGGGTGTGTGTGTGTGTGTGTGTTTACACTTGTGACTCCTTTGCCAGTCACTCTTCCCCAAATGAAAAAGAGTTACACATTATGTCAACACAGTCCACGGACCCATCGTGCCAGCAGTGGGACTTCAATCTCCACGTTACAGCTCCTTGCCTCTCTTCCTCCCACCGGATCCCGTTCCCTTCTCTCCACGCACCGTGCACGCTCACGTGTACACACACACACACACACGCGCGCGCGCGCACACACACACACACACACACACACACACACACACGCGAGCGAGACCCGAGCACAGCTTGCTCCTCCAGCCGGTCGGCGCCTCACTTTACCTCTGGCCCCGGGAGGATGCCGGCTGCCGCTGGCCGCGCCGCTGCCGTCCGTCTCGGCCGCTCTCCCCTTCGGGTTCAGCAGAGCGGGGCCCTCTCTGTTTTCAACAGGTACCATGGTCGCGGAGAAGTTACAGCCGCTCCCGCGGCCCCGAACCACCCCGGCTGCCCCCCGTGACAGCGGCGGTCACTGTCCCCATGGTAGCATGCTTAAAGAAGGGTGGGAAAAAAAAAAACTTCGGGCAAAGCCAATGTGATTTGTAACCAACTTTGTTTCTATTTCCGAAGGCTTTGCCCTTTTCGGTGACACAGGCTGTTGCTATTTGCAAGCAGCCTATCAGAGGCAGTGGGAGGGCCGTGTCTCCGAGGATTGTTTTTGCCTTCAGATGCGGAGTTGGAAGCAAGGGGTTAAAAGGCCGGGGCGCTCAGGGTTTGGCCGCAAGCTGGGGTGGGGGGGTTGGGGAGCTCTTGTATGCCCCGCACCTTTGAAAAGAGGCAGAGAAGAGAAACCTGCAGATTTAAAGGGAAGCTGAGAGGGACGGCCCAGAATGTTCACAGATGGTATCACTTAATCTTGCAGAGAGGGGGACAATTTATGCAAAGACATACCAGAAGGAAAAGTGTGTCAGTTTTTCAGCAAGGCTGTTACTCCAAGAGTCGTGATACTCACCATTTAAACAAAGCATAAGACAGCTTTGCTGTTTCGGCCTGATTTTGCTCTAGGTGAGTGTGGTATGCACTCTTCCTCCACAAGGCCCGTCAGACAGATCCAGGCCCGAGACCAAGCGTGCATGAACTCATACTGCATAGATTCTTTCGACTTTTTACACCCTGGGATGATCGCAAAGTAATCCAGTTTATTTATGCATAGTTGTCTTTATGAGAGGAACCAACCCCCCCCCCCCAACCCCAATCTTCGTCAGGTTGTGTGATTGCCTGCTTGTGGGAGGAGGGTGTTTCCAATTCAGAGACGTCAGACCGATGACCCATTGTGTGAGTGTGGTGGCCATAGACTCGGAAACAAAACCAGGGAGTGAGAAGAAGATTTTGCCCCCCGATTGGTGAATATGATTTAGATAAAAAGGTCTTACAGAGTTGTGATATTTTACCTTCGGCTGTATGTTTCAGCAAGTCGTGTTTCGCGAAAAATCTTAGGAAATTGGGATCGTTTTAGAAAATCATTAGGCGTGAAAACGAAAATTTACGGAGCACTTATTATGTGCCAGCAATTGTGCCGAGGGTATTAACTCAGATGATTCTTTTCTTTGGAGATGATTCTTTTGAGAAACGACAACAGCAACAACAACAACTTGTGAGGCAGGTACCCGTGTTACAGAAGAGGCAATGGACGCTGAGAAAGTTGCCTCAAGTGTCACAGCTGCTTTAGTGGTGGGGCTGAGACTGCAAAGCCAGGCAGCCTAATGTACTCCTACATCCGAATTTCCCAGCCTTTCCTTCTCTGACTTTCTTGGCTTCCTTCCCTCATCAGCCTTTCTTGATTTTAGGAAGAGGCCGTGAAACATGCCCTTTTGACCTAGTCACTTCCCTGGACGGAGAGGCCGATCTGTGCTGTCGGCAGAAGCTGAACCACTCTGGACTCACTTTTGATGCCTCGGCTGGATCATAACACAACTGTGAAGTAACTTATCATGTGTATCTTTCCTTCGCTCATCACCAGATCGCTTTATATTTGTCTTATCTGTCCAGGAATCACATAGCGAATGGAAACAAACCTGTAGGAACTCGACTAGTATTTACCGTGCACCTGTCATATGTGTGCTGACCCTGCTGAAGCTCTCCAGATATCGCCCAGCCCCCTCCTGGTTCAGAGGTGAATATACCCCCGGATCAGCTTGTCCCCACCGAAGAATGCGTAGTGCGATGATGCTTTAGTTTTAATTTGTTCCCAGAAGGTGTTATGATGGTAAGAGCTGTACTTTTTATCTGCGACACACATACATCTCTCATCGGCTCTCCATATTCTCTTTGCTTCTACCTTTAAAAAAAATTTTTTTAATGTTTATTTATTTTTGAGAAAGAGAGAGAGACGCAGCATGAATGGGAGAGGAGCAGAGAGCGAGGGAGACACAGAGTCCGAAGCAAGCTCCAGGCTCCAAGCTGTCAGCACAGAGCCCGAGGCGGGGCTCAAACTCACCAGCTGTGAGATCATGACCTGAGCCAAAGTCAGATACTTAACCAACTGAGCCGCCACCCGCGTGCCCTTGCTTCTCCCTTTTCTGCTCAGAACCAGTGACCTCAATTGGCGGGGAGTGGTGGAGGGGAGGACATATTCTTGCACTTGGTCAATCGCGTAATCGCCTTGTTTAATGATCCCGGGGCCCTGCGTCTCCTCCAGCGGCTTGTGGGCATCATGAAAGTGTCAGGGTGTTTGCTGTAGTCTTTGATCAGAGAGAAGACAAACTTAATTCTAGAATTCTTTAAGTCTGGTTAAAAGCAATTCTCACTTTACTTTCTATGGTCTAACTCTACTGGAATTCCTAAGGCATAATCCAACAAGAAACCAAAAGGAATGAGCAAACAATGTGACTGACTACCTCGCCTCCTGGTAGAACTAATTCTGTTCCTCATTCCGTTGTTGCCCTGATGTGAGCTGTGGCTATCCCGGTCTGTCCTGTGCTCGCCTTACTCTCTTAACTCCGAGCAAAGGGAGGAGATTCCTTTCACCTGGGCTACAGGGGAATATTCTTCTGCCTAAGTTTCCTGAAGTAACCTGTATTTCTTCATCATAGTTTGCACATTTATAATTTATAATGTATTTCTTGGTGTAGATTGATCAACTTTGCCTTTTCTGCTAGATAGCAAGCTCTATGAGAGTATGGAGCATGTTTCGTTCATTATGGTCCAAGTGAATATTCAGTAAATATTTGCTGGCTAGCAGGCTGATCCCTGTAAATGCAACCGATGCTAGCACTGTTCGAATGCAAAGTCCGAGAGAACACGTACCTACGTCTGGGTGTGCCCTCGTCCATCTCTGTCCCCCCAGGTCCTGGCACAATACCAGCCATGCTGTATAAATCCTTGATCATATCTGAATATCGTATATCTGAAATAAGCGAGTGCTCACAAATGAAGCTTTTAGTGAGCTGAAGACCTGTTTAATTTTTATGTATCAAAACCCATTTGATGATTGCCTGTAACACTCTGGCCTTCCTCTCTCATTTCCGTTAATATCTTTGGAGCAAGTATCACCATCGGCTTTCTGTCCCTCTTCCATGGAGTTTGAGCCACTGCTATCCTTAAAAGCTGTTCCCCACCCCCAAGAAATAGATCTTAGCAGACAGCACACAGTTTGTTCCTTATAACCCCAATAATTATGCCACACACCGTTTTAGATCCTCTGCTTGTAGATCATGCTGTGGAATCCTAAAAGACATATCATGGCTGATAAATTGGCAAGATAGGTAAGAGGGGACCAGAGACAAGGCCGGAAGCATTGCCAGGCGCATGAATGTCTACTATATTCCAGGCCTATTTTTGTGGCGAGTTTTTTTTTTTTTTTTAACATCACAACTTTGTGAAGTAAATACTATGACCCCCATTTGCAGAAACTGAACTTGAGAAGTTTATGAGCATGCCCAAGATCAAAAAGTACTTTGCAATGTTTTATCATGAAAATTTGCAATAACACAGGAAAACCTAGATTCTATAGTCAACATTTTACAACATGCTTACTCTTTGACTTGTATGTCCACCCCTCTATCCATCCATTGATCCATCCTAGTTTTCATGAATTTCTTTTTTTTAAATGTTTGTTTTTGAGACAGAGCGAGCCTGTGTATGCTCGCACAAGCAGGAGAGGGGCAGAGAGAGAGAGAGAGGGAAACAGAGGATCCAAAGCAGGTTCAGAGCTGACAGCAGAGAGACTGATGTAGGGCTCAAACTTGCGAATCTCGAGATCATGACCTGAGCCCAAGTCGGATGCTTAACCGACTGAGCCACCCAGGCGCCTCAGTATTTATGAATTTCAAAGTGAGTTGAAATACTTTGGGATGTGTATCATTCCCTAGAGTTCAATATTTATTTTAGTTCTTTTTTTTTCCCCTTTGAGACATTTTACATACAACAAAGTGCACAAATCCTAAGGGTACCATGACGTGATTTCATGTGCACAGTCCAAAGCTCTGTTAAGTTACAGAACATGCCCATCATCCCAGAAAGTTCTTTGTTATCTCTTCTGAGTAAATTCCCATTTCAGCCTCTGGAAACAACCAGTGCTGTGGGTTTTTCTCACATGGGTTACCTTTGCTGGTTCTGGCTCTTCATACCATGGAATCATAAAGTATGTACTCTCGTAGAAGGCTTGTTTCACTGAGCGGAATTTTGAGATTCACCCATGTTTTTATGTGTATTCTGTTCATTCTGTTCATTTTATGTGTATTATGTTCATTCTGTTATTGCTGAATAGGATTCCATGGGTGACGATGACACGGTTTATTTATCCATTTTCCTACTGATGTGTACCTGGACTGTTTCCAGTTTGAGCTGTTATAAATAAAGCTGTTATGAACATTCTTGTACAGGTCTTTTTGTGGAACATAAAATTTCAAAGCACAGTGGTCCAAGTCCATTTGATTCCAAAACCCACATGTTTTCCACTACACCCCGTTGCTTCTCCCCAGTGTATCCTACGGCACTGTGTTTATGTGCGATGTACCTCTGGAGTTTTTTAATCCTAAAATGGTTCATTACAGTGTAAGCACAAATGGGGAAATATGATCTTTAGAAAAAAATTACCCAGATACAAAGTCAGCTCTTCCTTAGCCCTGGTCCGATCAACTACTCAGCTTGGTACGATTTTTTGGAAAGATAGTTATTATATTACCTGTTTATACTACCTAAATAACTTCTTTCTCTTAAAAGTTTTCAATATAACTTTGTTTCTCATATGTAGAATCTTACCAATCATTACCTATGGATTCAAGTTCCTCACATTATAAAAGAAGCACGGTTGAATTTATTATAATATATTTTCTGGGTAGAAAATGATAAACCATTAAGACAGTTTAGCAATAAAATCATTAAGGACAGTATAGCAATAAAAACTGTTATTTTATTATTGTGAATGAGAAAATCAGAGTAGAAAATTGCATGCTGATTACCATTATAATAATTTTTAAACATGCATGTGCATAGCAGTAGAGATTAGAAAGGAACTTGTAAAAATTGAAAGTAACTGACAATGTTGGAATGGTAATCTTAGGCCACGTTAAGAAATTTAGACCAGTCCTAATCATGTGTAAATCATGTGTAAAAAGTATTTTCGGAAGAAATGTTTTCTTAATGTTGTGATAACATTGTATAATATATATACATGTATATACATATACAATATATATAATATATAATATATAATATATAATATATAATATATAATATATAATATATAATATATAATATATAATATATAATATATAATATATAAGTATCCATCTAAAGAACCATTCTTCAGATTTAGGGCTACTATATATTATTGTGCAATTTAGACATTGCACAATAGGCGGACCATTCCTATTCACAGCACAGGTTGGTTTTATTTAATCGTAAAACAAATTTTCCAGAAAACGATACTTGAAAATGTCATGGGGGGGTGGGGTGCGTCTGGGTGACTCAGTTGGTTGGGCGTCTTACTCTTGATATCGGCTCAGGTCACCATCAGGTCATGATCGAGCCCCGCATCAGGCCCTGCCTTAAGAGCATGGAGCCTGCTTGGGATTCTCTCTCTCCCTCTCCCTCTCTCTCTCTCTCTGCCGTTCCCATGCTCACGTGCTCGTGCTCTCTCAAAATAAATAAATACGTTTTAAAAAAACATCATGAGGAAGGGGCAGCTTTTTCTAATTTGCACAAAGATGTATCTGAGCAACTAAGAAGGCTGTTCAAATTATAGTCTTCCTTTAAATTTCCTTTTTGATTTGTCTGGCCTTCATCTGCTTTTTTCCCGCTTGGCTATACAAATGAGTGCCTTTCTTCATTCCGTCAGCTATTGTTCCTAATAAATCATTTCTAATTTTTAAATCTTCCTCAGTACTCTTACACGGTCTTGCAATGGATCCTTTTTCATTTGTGCAGAGGTAGGTTAAAAGTAAAATATTTACCTGCAACGAGTTAAGACTAACGAACTCTTTGCACCATGACTCTGACATCCTCTCTGTCACATTTTCTTTGCGTCAGGTGACATGGTGGTCCTCGAATATTTGGGATCCAGCTTAGGGGCAGTTAATTTGGAAAAATATTTGGTTGAGTTTCAGTTAGATGGCTCCCAGGAGCTTTGGTGTATATAGTTAAGCTCTTGTTAGCTCTCTTTGTAAAAGAAGGACTTCCGGGAAGTCTCCCATGTCACACATATTCCACGTTGTCACTCATGGGGCACCGCGATGGAAGGGACAGAGCTGGAGACTGCCTCTCAACATGAACCTGTCCTATGGCTCTCAGCACAAGACGTGTGTGGACTGTGGAGGATGGCCATGCTAGGGGACACACTGGATTCTTTTGATTCTCTCTGTAGAAAATAATGTCACCAAAAACATGTGTATGGAGAGGAGAGGGAGAAAAAAGTACTGTCAGATGTATCAGGCGATTCTTGGATTGTGTGATGTTTGTAACAGTGGCAGCTTTTCAGTACAGTAAAACCTGGGATAGCGAGTAACTTGTTCTGTGAGTAGTGTCCCACAAGACGAGCAAACGTTTCTGATAAATTTTAACTTGCTAAATGAACAACGTCTTGCGATACGAGTAGTACGTGATGTTGAACGCCACATGATCACAACTGAGCCAAAGGTTCCTGAAATTCGCTTTGATATAAAAGTGCTTTGGATTATAAGCATGTTTCTAGAATGAATTATGTGTACACACCAGAGTTTTACTATATTTGGAATTTAGCTAAATAAATATTCACATTCATATGTAATTTTGAATTCTTATTTTATTTATGTATTTATTTTAAGGTTTATTTATTTTGAGAGAGAGAGAGAGAGAGAGAGAACACAAGTGGGGGGAAGATACAGAGAGGGAGAGACAGAATCCCGAGCAGTCTCTGAGCTGTGAGAGCAGAGCCCGATGTGGGGCTTGATCCCATGGACAGTGAGGTCATGACCTGCGCCAAAATCAAGAGTTGGACACTTAAATGACTGAGGCACCCAGGTGCCCCATTTTGTATTCTTATTTCTTAAAAGTAGGAGCCCTCAACTTTTTAAAACCTTCAGGCCCCACAAAACTTAGATCAAGAAGCATGAATATGTTTGGTAAATAGAGTTCTCTCCGGATGAGCATGCTTACTAAACGTCTCTCAGATCCCTTCCCTTCTCCCCTTCTCCACCGCTGCTCCCTGAATCCAGGCCACCTGACCGCTGGCCCTGTGGGCAGCTGCAGCAGCCTCTAACGAGCCCCCCTGACTGTGTTCTTGCTCCTGGAGGCCATTTCCAAACTGCAGCCAGGAAGATTTTTTTTCTAACATCAAGACCCTTAAATGGATTCCAGGTATTTTAAACCTTTCGCCAGCTTCCTCCGTTCTTAGGATCGGTCTCAGTTTCTTAATGAGACTTGAGATGCCCTGCACAGTGTGGCTCAAGGTGGGATCTCCAGACCTGTCTCCTGGCCCTTGAACTCTGCTCAACTTGAACTCTGCAGTCTCCTCCCATCTCAGACTCTACAGTGGGCCAGCCAATCAGTGCCTCCTTGACTGGATCCCCTCTCAGAAGGCCTCGTCTCACTCCTCACCGTGGTTGCTCTAATCCTACCCCAGCACAACTAACTAAACCAGGAATAGAATTCTTTTTTTGCCCAGGGAACAGACAGGATGGGCCAGAATCCCCTCTTTCACATCTTCTCTCTCTGAATTAAGTTAGAGACTGGTCATATCAGTCAGAGTTCAGTGCAGGAAGTTTAAGCAGGAAGGAATTTAACACAGGGAAATGAATGCTTATAAAATCATTAGAAGGCCTGAAAGATCAGATTCCAAGCACTCATAAATGACTCCCAGAATGATACAGAGCTGACTTATCAGCTGAGCTCCTGTATCTAAGGCCAGAGAACAAAGCCGTGAGTTCAAGAATGTATTGCCTAAATTCAGACGATAACTGCCCCCATAACTGCATTCTCCAGGAAGCTATCGATGCAGGAATGCTGTCTCTGGAAAATGTCACATCTGTCTGAACTCACAGGGCAGCAGACACTCCCCAAAGAGCCAGAGAAAATAGCCCCCCCCCCCCGCCCCCGCATCGTACCTATCCCTATACAGATGCACAGAACTGACATCCAGAGCTGGTTGCAAGAGTCTGGGAACCGACACTGAGTTTTCTCATCTCTAAAATGGGATAATAATAGCACCCATCTCATAGGATTCCTACAAGGATGAAATGAATTAATATACAGAAAGTATTTAGAACAGTATCTGACCTCAGTGATCCTCAGTAAGTCATAGCTGTTATTTGCATCCAAGGGACTCCATAGAAATATAGGGCAATAATAGAAAAAAATGCCGGTTCAAGAGTAAGGTAATATAGATTCTAATGTTGGATTTTTTGTTTATTATGCACACGACTTTGGCCAGTTCGAATCATCCCTCTAGGCTCGGTTTCCTTATCTTGAAGACAGGGACACATATACTTGCTTTGCCTAAAGCTGCTAATTTTTTCTACCAAGCAGCTAAGCTCACTTCTTTTGGCAATATTCTTGAAATTTTCTTTTGGGACCTGCCAACTAGTTCACACCACCCTTAGCCAAGGGGTAAGCTTGGACCTGTCCGCCATGACAATTAGATGTTCTGTCTTTGGAATGGAAGTCTTCCAAGGTGACACAAGGGACTATACCTGAATTGGAGCAGTCAGTCATTCTCAATGGCAGAACTCTGAAAAGACCATCCATTAGTTCCTACTACCCATTTCTCTAGAACTTTCCTGATCCTTCCCAAGGCTTTGTTCTCAGTATTCTCTCCCTTCGTTCTTATAAACCACCCCAAAACCAAGCAACAGACTCATTTTTAGCTAATGCTGTCCAGAGTCCAAAATTCCTAACATAAACTCTTTGAAGGGATTTCAGTTACGATAAAATCAGATAAAGTATTTGAAAGCACTTTTAAAACCGTTCGGGTGCCATATAAATATAATTTATTCGCCGATGCAATAGCAACAGTAAGTGTAAAAGAGAATCTGTTTGTTTATCCGTCCAAATCATGCACTCCCTTTCTAAAAAGGACAGAAACAGCATATGACAGTAGACTGGCAATGGATACAGTGGTAATAAGCCAGAAAAGTCCACGTATCTCCAGCCTTTACAACGGCATGACCTGACTCAACATTTCCCAGAGCCATGTACCCAACTGGAGGCCCCTGGTTAGATCTTTAACTTTCAGATGAAAATCTGGGGTCTGGCCTAACTTCCCAGGAGAGAAGGTGAGACAGGAAAGTGCCAAGTAGAAAGGTGTGAAGGTGTATCTACATTTTTCAAGCTCCCTCTTGAGATAATTTACTCTATGAAATGGCAACATTGTCGTCCTTTCCTCCCTGTCGCCCAATAAATGTTCTCTTATCTTTAAAGCCGAGAGAATCAACCTCCGCTCAAGACAGTACGAATTTGCTAGGACAGCGCTTCCTAATTCGTCCTCTACAGAGTTTTGGCGTCGCATCTTCAGATGCGAATAGATGTTCTGAGAAATTAAAAAAGCGAGGGGGCCCTTTCATTTTCCAGAAAGTTTGAGAAATTGTCTGCATGGTATGCTACTCTTAGGACACCAAAGCTCTAAGAAATATTTTCAGTGTAGACACCAAACCATTTTAATGTAGATTTCTCCCAACGTCCTTAATTTTAGATATTTAATTTTGCCACAAAACAAAACAAAACAAAACAAAACAAAACAAACATTACCTTGTAGGAGGACACAGCTTGGAAAATCTGCGTTGATATTGGTGGGAGTGGGGTGGCTTTGCTCGCAGAAGGCTGGAACCTGAATTTGCTTCTCTCTGCTGCCCCCTACTGATAGATAGAGGGAAGAGTGGGTTTCTGCTGCAAGGGCTGAGGAGATTGAGAGAGCACCCCACCAATTATGAAGTTGTGCTTTGTCAACCTTGTGGTTTCTGTGGGTCCAATTAGCTGTTTGTTCCTGCTGCATCTATGCCTTCCCAGGTGTCCTTGGGCCCTGGACTGAAGGCAATACGGGCAATCATTCAAAAATTCATTTATCTATACGTACAAATGTTTGTGTGCTTACTAAAACAGCAGTGACAAACCAGTGCAAAGCGATGGGGATAGAACCATGAACGACGCGCTCCTGTGGACGAACCAGAGACTTTTCCCAACTGTGTGATTATATTCATTGCACCTGGACCTGGCCTTCCTTTGGACTCTAACATCCTTCCTTGCTCTCTGTGAATCTCAAAGACTGAAACTGCTGATCGAGACTTCTTTCTTCTTATCAAATACAACAGCCATCTTTTCAGTTTTCCAGATCCTGGATACTATTTAGTAGGGACATTTTAATGTTTAGTCATAAATGCCCACCTTAGGCTTATATCATTTTTGCTGCCTCCACAACTCTTTATTCTGTTTTGTGCTGAGATTTGAGGCAGGACCTGGGTCACAGAGTCTACCTGAAGCTACCCTGGGTGTGGAAGGGTATTCACTTTGGGAAGAAATCCGAATCGAGTCCTTAAGGTATAAAAGTGTCATCATTTTCAGCATGGCTCACAACAAATGGAACACTAAAAAATATCTCCAGAAAGAAAAAATAAAGGAACATTGATGAGGCGGTTTCCAGCTCTTCCATCTCTTTCCTGGCTACTTCTATCCTCATAGAAACTTCTAAGTGACAGTGAAGAGCTTCCTGGCAAACTCCAGTTTTGCCCCACTGCAGAGCCTCACAGAGTAGCCCAGACCTTCTGAGACACTTTGTCATTTCAGTCTCATTACTGTATGGTATTTATGTCATTCATTGCCTGAAAGAAAACAGTTGTATCTTATTGTTCTAGAAACTTTTGCCAGACAGGTGCAAGCAGCATCTTTATCTGCCCTTGGAAAAAAGTGGAAGACCTAGGATGCATCTATTTTGAGGGGAGGACAGCAGTGGGACTGCCCACGCCAGACCCTGTCCCCAGCACCAAAATCACCAGCAACCAGAGATCGGATTCTCTCCAAAACTCCACCCTATCAAAACTCATCTTGAATCTTTCCACAACCCCCACAGTCTACCTAACCTACTCAAGGGTCTTTATTGGATAATAATTGGATCTCATGCAAACTGTACTTTTCTCTTCTCCAAATGGTCCCTTTAAGCAGACATTTGAGAATGAAAGAAAAGAAACTCAGGTTTGAAGATCTACGTGTCTAAGAAACATGATGAAATTGAATTAGCAAATATGTTAGTTCAAAGAGGGAGTACCTTTCAGAAGCAGAGGCCTTTATTGATTTATTTCCAGAAGACAAAGAGATTGGCACCTTTTCTAGAAGATTCTACCCACAGTCTAACTTTTCTCGAGCTCAGGAGAGATCTGTTCTGATGCACAATCATTACTGAGTAATTACGCTGAGACCTGACCATTTCTTCTCTTCAGCTTTATAATGACATCACCCACCATGTAGAGACCAAAAGCGACCTCAGGTTATCAAGTTCAGTGTTCCCTTTTGGCAAGTAGAGAAATTGAGGCCTTAAATAATTAAGTAATTAACCATGTTGCAACCTACTCCTTTTAGTTTATAAAGGAAGCTGTTAATTATTATATGGTAGAATTATTAACTTCATGCCGTCTTTGATCTTGAAAACTATCAAAAAACATTAGTTACCTCCAAATCACCTTGGCTGCCGAGCCTAATGTGGGGATGCTATGCCATGGGCCCTACAGATACAACTCTTCCCTTGTCTCACCTCTGGGAAAGGACTGACAAGGAAAGAGTCTTGCCCAAGGTCAAGGGACAGGTGAGGAACAGGACAGAGATTAACATCAAGCCCTAGTAAATAGAACTTTCTCTGTCCTTATTCTCTCAGGTGCTTTTTTTCTCTTTCCTTCTCTACATGCCAAAACATTTCAACACCACGGAGGGCAATCGGATATCTAAAGAATGGCCAAATTTTCAGTGGTTAGGGAATTAGACGGTGAGTGAAGTTTTTGATGAATAGTCTGAGAGAGATGTTACTTTAGTCACTGCTGTAATATGCATTACTTACTTCCCTGCCTGAGTTACCATAGGGTAGGAACCAGATGGAAAATTTTCTGGATTATTCTGGGTAATGACTATATTCAGTTGTCATGCAATGATGTCCTGAAGAGTAACTAATGTGAGAAATAAAAAGCCAACGTAACTCCTTCACTCAATTGCTTCTGGCTTGTGGGCCCTCAAACATTTTTGCTCAAGTACGCCACGAAAGTATTTGAAAAACTCTTGAGAAATTCTGTACCTCTTCATGCATTTTTAAGCTGACATCTGAATGTTTTACCATAAATTTAAATAGTTGCAAAGTCTGTATTTTCCAGGGTACTGCATAATATATATATATATATATATATATATATATATATATATATATATATATTCTTTGGATGTATTAATTAAAAGCAAAGAACTATAAAGATTCAAACTGTGGCTAACATCTGTCACACTTCACGATAGGCCTGAGTGTCAAACCATATAGTCAAATAATACTTATTTTCCACCAGGAAATATTGAAACTCATTTTTAAGTTCAAATAGCCACACTGATGTGCATCTTTCTATGATGGCCTTCTCATTTCTGAATTTTTATTCTAAAATAGATTGATGATAGATGGGAAGAAAGAAAGACCTTTGCCACGAGTTGGGACTTGAGACCTGAAGTTTTCAGGAGGAACAGGAAGGCTCAACACCCATCTCCCAATGAAGACGTTGTTAAAAAGCAGCAAGGGTTGTCAAGTCATGACAAGACATGGAGGAACCCTAAAATCACTAAGTGGAAGAAGCCATATAAAAAGGCTTCATTCTGTATGATTTCAACCATAGGACACTCTAGAAGAGGGAATGTGGTGGAGACAGTCAAAATGATCAGTGGTTGCCAGGGGCCGAGGGGAGAGGGGATGAACAGGTGGAGCAAAGAGGAATTTTAAGACAGTGAAACGGCTCTGTATGATAATCTAATGATCGATATGTGTCGTTATACATTTGTCAAAATCTATAGAGTGTATAACACAAAGAATTAATCCTAATGTACATTATGGACTGTGGGGGATAATAATGAGTCACTGTAGATTTATCAGTTGTAACAAATGTACCATTCTAGTGGGGGTAAGGCCACTAGATAGTAAGGCCAGGGGGAATATAGGAAATCTTTATACCTCTGTTCAATTTTGCTGTGAACCTAAACTGACTCTAAAAAATAAAGTCTTTAGGGGCATCTGGGTGGCCCAGTTGGTTAAGTGTCTGACTTCGGCTCAGTTCATGATCTCACAGTTCGTGAGTTCGAGCCCCGCATCGGGCTCTGTGCTGATGGCTCGGAGCCTGGATCCTGCTTCGGATTCTGTGTCTCCCTCTCTCTCTGCCCCTCCCTTGCTCAAGCTCTGTCTCTCTCTCAAAAATAAATAAACATTAAAAAAAATTTTGTAGATAAAGTCTTTTTAAAAAAGCAAGTGGACTAGATTTGACCAAGCTCAGCCTGAACTGGTCCTTGGGTGTCTGGCAGGTGCTGTGACACCAGACTAAATCACTCTGGCCTGGAGAACTGTGCCAACACTGGTTGGCTATGCATGGATACCGTGGTCTTGCCAGGGTCAAAGATGGCCAACCCCTCTGAACTGGGGATGCAATTCCAGGAAGCAAGTGGAAATTTCCACAGTCACCCTGAGAAGGAGCAGCTCTAGAAACCAAAAATGAGAATTCTGGGTCTGGGATGAGATTGGGCTGGGAGGGAGGGTAAAGTTCTTTCTTTGGGGCTTTCAGGAAGAAGGGTCCAGGATGAGAGGCAAGGATGTGCCTGGGGAACCCCCGCTGAAGGCCCAGCAGGGAGAGTGTTGGCTCCCGAACCCAGAGGCAGCACATGTATGGCCACAAAATTGACATCAGGCCATCCTTGAGCCCCTGAGCTGTTAGTCTTTGTGCCTACATGGTCTACAGATTTGGCAAAAGATGGTGGCCAGTCTTAGCTGCTTTGTCAGAAGTTGAGGCAATTGTCTGTGCACATACTTAGGACAGAGGCAGAGAGACGGGAGCAGTCTTTTCTCCTTCCTTATAAATTCTGCTTGCTGGGCAGCCTGCTGAGTTTCTGGAAGACCTAACAGGCTGTGGCTCTTCACCTCCTCTTTTCCCGTATCTCACCTCTCTACACCTCCACTCCCCACTTAGAACCTAGGAAGGAACTCCAGGCTAAAGGAAAACGGGTCCCCAAAAAACATTTATATGCTTTAACAGCCTCTGTGCCTGAGGATGGAAGGCGTGACTCCACCTCTCTCTTGGTGAGTAATGTGCATGGACTTGTGATCTCTCTTTTGAGTAGCTGATGCCATTTTTGGGTGTTTATTTCTGAGTTTGAGCCCTCATGAGTGGGTGATGACACCAGATACGTGGGATCCAAGTATATCTGGAGATAGAAAACTACAAATCTAAAGATTCATCCAAGAGCAAATTATTCCCCCATCAACTTTCAAATATTGCACGAATTCTAAGAACACCTCAGTGTATTCCGATCTGGCCATGCCACATGAGTTACAGGCTAAGCTGTTGGGATTTAGGGCAGGGTGGGGGGTGGGGGTGGGGAAGCCCCTTGTTTTCAGTCAGAAAATAAGTTGCTGTAGCTACCAGTCTAAGAGAAGTGGGGATATTAACTAGATGGGCTGACAGTAACGGGTGTCCAAGGCCAGAAATGATATCACTTGATGAAATATCCCAGGAGCATTAGATTCCTAGGGTTGCTGTAACAAAGTATCATACCCTGAAGGGTAATGAAAATTTGTTGTCTCATAGTTCAAGAGGCTAGAAGTCTAAGAAGAAGGCATCAGTAGGACCACACTCTCTTCGAAGTACTAGGAAAATCTCTGTTCAGACCTCTCTGCCAGCTTTGGGTCATTTCTTGGCACGTGGTAACATGATTCTGGTCCTCACGTGGTGGTCTCCCTGTGTGCGTCCATCTCCTTGTGGAAAGAAGACGGAAGTCATATTGGATTAGGAACCCACCCTACTCCAATGTGGCTTCTTCTTAACCAACTACATCTGTGAAGACTATTTCCAATAAGGTCACTTTCTGAGGTCCTGGGGGGTTAGGATTTCAATATATTAATTGTGGTAGGGGGAGCACAACAGAAACTCTGCTCCGAGAACTCTTTCTTCAGATGTTGCATTAAAATGTCTAAGAAGTCGGGGCACCTGGGTGGTTCGGTCAGTTAAGCGTGGGGCTCTTGATTTAGGCTCAGATTATGATCTCATGGTTCATGATTTTGAGCCCCACGACAGTTGTGCGCAAGCTCTTGCTCTCTCTCTCTCTCTCTCTCTCAAAAGAAATAAATAAAGGGGAAAAAAAAACCCAAAATGTCTAAGAATTTTGGAAGAGGATTTAGTGTCCACTAAAAAACAGAGGACAACCTGAGTCAGTTTCCTAAACACCCCCGTGAAGGCTGTTGGAAAGGCTGGGGTCTGTATTTGCACTGAGATTAGAGTTTCTGGTACAGAAGGCTTAGACATCTGTTGCTTGGAATCTGCTCGTTTAAAACAGGGCATGTACAAAGCACAGTGTCTCACCTTGCTGCATACAGCCTCAGCCTCCCTAGACCCTGTATACCCCCTCTCTCACCCCAACTGCTCTCCTATGCACTGAAATAGGTGAAGGAAAGGGGAGAGATGAGGAGTGAGGAAGCCGTTGCCCACTTATATAAGTGTAGGAACAAGGCATGGATAGGTTGACGTCAGCGGCCCATATCTTGCCTGTTGTGATAGATGGAAGTTTGCCAGAGCAACAAAAGCCCTGACTTCCCTGGGCAGGCTTTGGGAAACATGGTGTGGGCACCCTTTTAGGGAGATGGGTGCTGAGGCATCCTACAGAGAGTACCCTCTGGTCTAGTATGCCGTCAAAGAGATATGGCTCTTACTTGGTCCTTGAGACAGTGGCTTGGAACCCAAGTAATGCGACTAAAACATGGACTAGGCCCCAGTGGCTCCAGGGGAGACAAGGAGCCCTCCTTAGCCTTAGGGTGGGAAGATCCAAGCGAGTCATTGAGGATTTAGGGAAGCCCAATGGGCTTTTGTTTGCTTTTCTTACAGTGGACTATACTCAGGCATGAATGGGCAGCTGATAAAAGGAAACTAGCTATGTTTATGGCAACTGTGGGGAATCTGGGAGGGAACAGGAAGTGGAGACATTGCAAACAATACGAAATTAGGCTCGGCTGGCTTCTTTAGTTTTCCCTTTTACTCCACACTACAGAGGTCCTGAAAATGGGGAAAAGAATAGTGAGGAAGAAGAGGGCACAACCCCCAGTTAGGAGACCAGATCTGGTTTTGTCAAAAATTGACTCTCTTCGTCTCTTGTTGCCAATAAGCCAAACATTACTCCCCCAAACATGAGGTTTACTAGGGATTTCAGAACCTAAGAGAATTCTAGACCTCAGGCACATAATGGGTTGAGGAATTGCTTCTTGGTACACTTGCCGTGAACCCAGATGGATATTGGAAAGATCCCTCACCAACTGATAAGCTGCTTCAGGTCAGGGAGCTAACAGCCTGGGAAACCTAGATCTGGTCTTCTTGGGGGAACCACAGGGTAGGGAAATGTTTTTTTTCAGGGACTCCAAGATTATGTGGGGAGATGGGAGGCAGAGAAATGATATAAGATCATTTTTTGAAAATATCAGTTTGTGTTTTGGTCTTGCTGCTAGAGTGTGTTAACTCCCCCATCCCAGAAGATGCCAGGCCTTTGTGTTCCCAGCCAGCCTGAGTGCTTTTGTGTGGCACTCCAGGAAGTAGCGGTTGCCAGGCACCCAGAAGACTCCCGCCCCCCCCCCCCCCCCCCCCCCCGGCTTTTGTTTTGCCTAGGTCTGGGCTGCTGGAAGCAAATTATGCTGCCTAAAAGGGAAATCAAGAGAAGTGAGTAGTCAGGATTGAAAAGACTCAATCAACTGTAGGCGAGGACTACTTTTCCAGAGCTCCCTTCCAGAACTGGAAAGGAAATGGGGGCTTTTGTGATTTCCACACCTAGAGAAGCAACATCGCCCCGTCCTAATACATCCACACTGTCTTGAGAATTTTAGAACAGGGCTGTCAGAAGTTCAGAGGTTCGCCAAGAGATGGCTCCGCCCCTCCCTACCAAGGGCTCTTGGAAATTAGAGATGGCCCCAAGTTGTCCTTCTCATACACACAGGATGATGAACAGAGTGCAGAATGGATTTCATTTCTCACTGGGTCCTTCACTTAGACAAACCTGTCAGTCCCAGTCTCTTTTCCCAATTCATTGTAACTATTTTTAATTCTTCGATTGGATTTTTCCATATGCCTCCAATTCTCACTATAGCATCTTCCAACTTCTAAAACTATACTTATTTCTACATTCTCAATATTTATAGTATTATGTTTATAGTGTCTCCAACTGTAATTAATTTATTCATGCTTTGTAGATTGTTTTTAATAACTGGTATTCCTCATAACCACATTTATAACAGGATACTTAGGGATACATTATTTACCATGGAACTAATTGAAGTAATGTGGTGGGATAAATACAGAAATGTACCAATGTGTCATTAAAAGCTGTAATGCTAAAAGGAAAAAAAAAATATGTCCAAATGTTAAAACCAAATAATTTACTTTCTTACACTCTGTCAATTCTTTAAAATTACACCACATTGGGGTACCTGGGTGGCTCAGTCGGTTAAGCGTCCGACTTCGGCTCAGGTCATGATCTCACGGTCCGTGAGTTCGAGCCCCGCGTCAGGCTCTGTGCTGGCAGCTCAGAGCCTGGAGTCTGCTTCAGATTCTGTGTCTCCCTCTCTCTCTGACCCTCCCCCATTCATGCTCTGTCTCTCCCTGTCTCAAAAATAAATAAAAACATTTAAAAAATTTTAAAAAAATAAATAAAATTACACCACATTTTTTTATTGCTTCATGTTTGAACCTTGATTTTCCTGTGTATGTTTGTTCTTCTTTTAGTTTCTAATTGCCTTTGTATTTTCCAAAAAGAAACATATATATTTTTCACTGAGGTCGTCTAGCTTCTTAAAGATGTTCGTCAAGGTGAATTCACTGACCTTCTTCGACTTCCTGTTTTAATTTGAACAGATTGCTTTTCAGGGCTGCTGCATAATCTTCATCATGGGTTGGTCTCCTCTCCCTTGACCTCATACTTTTTTTTTTTTTTCTTGCATTCACTTTAAGTTTTCCTAAAGTAAATTCTCAATTTTTTTCCCCAAAGGGTGAATAGTAGAAAACCATTTGTGTTATGTATGTCTTGAAAAACCTTTGTTTTGTTTTTATGTCGGAGTAATGGTGTGGGTTGGTATATAACTCTAGGTTAAAATAATGCTTCCTCAGAACTTTGAAGGCATCCAGCATATAGGTTGCTCACCTAATTTTCACTCCATTTAGAGAAACTGTGGTATACTTCTCCCTCTCTCAAAACCTCCTAAGCTGGATTTCTGAAATTTCATATCTTGGTATGAATCTTTTTTTTTCCTCCACATCTATTAATCCCTCTGAGTAGTTTTCAATAAGAGTTTTAATTTTATTTTTTTATTTTTTTAATGTTTATTTATTTTTGAGAGAGAGAGACAGAGTGCGAGCAGGGGAGGGGCAGAGAGAGAGGGAGACACAGAACCTGAAGCAGACTCCAGGCTCTGAGCTGTCAGCACAGAGTCCGATGCGGGGCTCAAACTCATGAACTGTGAGATCATGACCTGAACCCAAGTCGGAGACTTAACCTACTGAGCCACCCAGGTGCCCCCAGAGTTTTAATTTCTTAAATATTTTATTTATTTTATATTTTAGAAATTCTTATATTACATAATGTATTACATCTTCCTTTTATTTTGTCTATTTTTTACTTCTAGAACTCCCATTGACCAGACTTTGGGTTGATTTCTCATGCTACAAACTCAGTAGCTTAAAACAAAACACATTTACTATCTCATGGTTTCTATGGGTCAGGAGTCTAAGTACAGTCCAGCTGAGTCCTCTGCTCTGGGTCTCAAAAGACCTCAATCAAGACATCAACTAGGTTGTAGGCTCATCTGGAGGCTTGACTGGGGAAGAATCTCCTTCCAAGCTTGGCAGAATTTATTTCCTTACAGCGATAGGACTGAGGGCCCCAGCTTATTGGGGGCTTTGGGGTAGAGGCTTCCCTCAGCTCCCCAAGGCCACCTGAAATACTTGCCACATAGCCCCCAACATGGCTATTCTCTTTTTCAAAGCCAGCTGGGGAGAGAGAATCCCTGGCATTAGCCTGTTGGCAAGAAAGGAGCTTGTATAACGTAATGTGGCCACAGCAGTGACATTTCATTACTTTTGCCTATAGTCAGTTCACTAAAAGAAATTCATAGGTCCAACCCACACTCAAGGGGAGAGAACTATTCCAGAATGTGAACACCAGGAGGTGGAGATCATGGAGAAGCCATCCTCGCATCTGTCCACTGCATCCCATGGCTTTTAATCACCCCTCACCTGCCTTTTCCTCCCTCTGTCGTGTTTATTTTCCAATGCTTTTCATTTTTTTAATCTATGCTCTGGAAGATTTACTCTCCTTTGTTTGCCTCTTCTTCCCGAGAATAAGAGGCCCATGAAAGAGGGGGAAAAAAAAATCACAACAGTGTCACGTTCTGGATGGCTAGTGAAAGATACGATTCAAAGAGGAGGGAGTGGTCCACAATGTTAAAATTACGTTTTCTTTGCTAATGAGTCGGGAAAGATGAGGACTGATAACTTCCCTATTGGATTTGGCCACATGGGATCATTGTGACTTGGCGGTTTTGGTGGAATGATGAGGGTGGAAGCCATTTGGAGTGGGTTCAAAAGAAAATGGGAGGCAAAGAACTAGAGTAGAAACTAGACAGCTCCTTGGAGGAGTTTTGTGGGGTTTTTCGTTTTTAAAGTTTCTCCCCAACTCTATTGCAAAATAATTGATATACTGGAGGAATTTCTCTGTTAAGAGAAACTGAGAAAATGGGGCAGGAGTTGGATAAGGATGCAGGATTGAGAGAGAGTATTTAACATGTAAGAAGTTATTACGTGTTTATATGCCGATGGCAATAATCTAGGAGAACGGGGAGGGGGGGAGGAAGGGATACAGGAGAGAAAGGGAACAATAGCTAGAACAATACTTTTTAATAGATAAAGGACAACGGGATCCTTTGCACAAGTAGACAGATTGGCCCTTGAGAGCAGTGTAGACAGTTTATTGTTGTAAAAGGAAGAATTCCCCCCCTCCCCCGGCAAGCGAAAGGTTAATAGAAATGTGACCTCCTCCTGAGGGGACTCGGCAACTGGATGGTTGACCTTGACCAGACCTCCTTATAAATATGTTAATGATGTTTACTGTTAGATGGAGACACACACATGCACCTACACACACAGAAAGAGAGCTGCCAGGTGTCAAAGTAGTCAATTAAGACAAGCTAAGGTTGTGTAGCAACCCACACTACTCCTTCAACATGAAGGCATTTTCACACATGCGTGTCTCAGATTTTTTACCATTCACCCTTCTGAAAAAAGAACATTGACGCAATACTTCAGCAAAACTTACAGTGAATTCAAGAAAGCAAGCAAGCATCAGGTCCATACTGCTTATTGTAAATAAGCCTGGAACTCATGGACTTAGGCAGCCTGATGGTCTGGGGGCGCAGACAATATCCTTTTCCACATTGTTCAGAAACCAGTTGTTGATCTGAAAACAGAATGCATTCTAATGATGGAGAAAGAGACTTTTTTTTTTTAAAGCTGAGTCTGACAGATTGGGGCTCCTCCTGAAAGACATGCCACATCTATTTCTAGTTCTTGCCCATCGTCTTCCAATTATCAGCAAAGTTTGGTGCTGGGTGAGATCTATTATTCAAGTGAGTTTGCTTTGACAATTCAACCCTTCTCCTCTGAAGGCAGGTAGGTAGGCAGATGCTCCTGTGGGCGTGTGGTGGGCACAATATCTTTTCTGACTTTTTTTTTTTCTTTTGGGTTTCCTGGGTAAACTTTGATTTCTCCAGAATTAGTCATTCTGTTTATTCCTCTTGGTCCTTCTCCTGATGACTAATGTGGGAAATCACTCTTGGTCGCCTGGCAACAAGCTGGTAAAAATGGTGGTTCACGCCTCTCAGGGGCAGAGCCTGAAATTTCCTCTGTAATCAAGTGCCTTCCCTGGGAGGACTGGTACCCAAATTTCACAGTAGTGGGCACCCTCAAGTTCTCCAGATGTGGCCAAATGGCATTTCGCAGAAGGTTCCTAAATAATTGGCACCTAAGCTCAGACTTTTTCGTATGCTGGGCCAGAATCTTTCTTTTTCTCCTCCAAGATCAGTGTCACGCTCTTGGATGAGAGCAAGAGTGACAGGAATCGCGGTGTTCGTGGTCGCGACCAGCCCCGCCATGTGTTCAGCTGCTTCAAGGTCAAGCATGCCTCTCGTAGGGTGCCAGAAGCCAG
This sequence comes from Panthera onca, assembly GCF_046562875.1. Taxonomy (NCBI): domain Eukaryota; kingdom Metazoa; phylum Chordata; class Mammalia; order Carnivora; family Felidae; genus Panthera; species Panthera onca. The sequence continues at coordinate 120,473,617 of NC_138343.1, forward strand.
GGTCCTCTCAGCGTCCACCATTAATAGCCTCTGGTGTTTGGCCAGATCTCTGTGGGGATGGTCTGGTGATCCTTGGTTGTCCTTTCCTATTTTTGCATAAAGGGCTAGACTGATTAATGGAGGAGCTTGGCATGGTTTCCAAAGCTATTGCGTAGTTCTGTTCTCCCAATGAGAATCTTTCTCAAACCAGCATCCTGTCATGGGGGGAGGAGTGCGCGAGCATCTGCGCATGCACTGAATAAGGGGGTTTACTTCCGGGCGGAAGCCCTACACGGAATACATGGGCTAATTCTGTCAACAAAAAAGCTAAGGCTTTACTTCAACTTGCCGGCGTCCACTCTTGGAGCCCTAAACTCGGCGTCACAGATCACTCTCTTTAGCTACTACATCTCTGTGACTTTCTTCCCCTCGGGCTAAAGACAGCAGCCAGTTTCTTGTCAAGTGTGAGGTGAAGTATGATAGATGGGAAGACAGCCACCAGCTCTACTGTTCTGGAGAAAGCCTTCCAATAAACACAGGTCTTTTACTCCTGCTTGGAACCTGGTGATGCTAAGCTTTGCACCACCTTGGAGCTTGCAAAGAACAGCTGTCACCTCTACTGAAGCCTTCTCCCGGGGATGCTTAGAAAGTACCCCCGATCTTCTTTCCATTTTCCAGAAATCAGTCAGAATCACCAGTCCACTCATTGCCTGTTGTGGTTGTTTTCCCTGTGTTTCTTACGTGTAACACATTTATTCATACAAACTTTTTTTTTAATGTTTATTAATTTTTGAGAGAGAAAGAGAGAGAGAGAGAGGAAGAGAGCATGAGCAGGGGAGGGGGGGAGAGAGAGAGAGAGGGAGGCAGAGAATCCCAAAGCAGGCTCCCCACTGTCAACACAGAGTCTGATGTGGAGCTCAAATTCATGAACTGTGAGATCATGACCCGAGCCAAAATCAAGAGTCAGATGTTTAACTGGCTGAATCACCCAGGCGCCCCTATTCATCCAGAAACCTAAACGCTTTATTTTAAAGAATCTGGGTATGAATTGACAGGCTACTATGAAGCCTGCCTTTTGTGTTTGCATAGGATGTTAAAATAGGACGCTTTTGCCCTCAATTTTGGCTATAGGTTCAAAAAGTTGAGTAGCGAATAATAGGTGGCAAATGTTCCCACTTTCCTAAGTGACATACTGCACCTCCGATGCAGGGCTAGCAAAGTTGCAGATCAAAAGCTGTTTCCATGACCCTCCCATCCTAACATTCATTAAAGGGTATTCGAAATGGAGGTTGAAGAGAGAGTTTCTTTGAAAAGATGTGGGTAAGCTGAGGCTCCTTCCCTCTCCCAAGCAGGCTCTCTTCTCCTTGGAGAAGGGAAAGGGCTGCCTCTTCTTTACTCAAGCTGGTGACAAGGGTTTCAAAGGCATACTTGGAAAGCTTGATGGGTGTTTCAGAGTTTAGGAATTGATTTGAGCCATACTTATGAAGCCAAAGCTAAAGGGCTAAGCTGAAGCCACCTGTGGAGACAGGAAAAGACAACGGGCTGTGCTGGGCAGGTGGTACATTCAAGGATACATGGGCATACCATGGACCAAGTGGAGAGTGGAAACTGATCCTGGATGCATCCGGAAGGAGCCCTACACAGAAGAGCCGCCAAGTGAAGTAATCCCATCAGTATCAGCTCAAGGGAACACACTGACTCTGGTGCTAAGGGTAGGGGTTGTCACCACAGATCAGTTAGGGAGTGTGTCACTCATGTCAGGGGCTACGAAATGTGGCGTCTCATAAAAGGCCTCTGGAGACCCCATTGGAGCACTAAAACAAAAATATCAACTTGGAATGTCCATAGCCCATCTTGAGTTAGAGCCCCAGATCAGCCAGCAGAAGGGAGAAAGTAGCTCAAGGAAATAGAAAGGAAACTGACCAGGTCTCTCTTCTCATTGCAGGTTTCCCCCCTGAAGGCAGCCTGGGCTAGGTGAGAAGGAAGCCTTTACTCAATAAAGTTTGGAGTTTTTACAACACATGGAACTAGATATATTGATGATTGAAATAAAGCTGTTACTGTGACTAGAAGTAACTGGAGGTCTTTTTTATTTTATTTATTTATTTTTTGTTAGAGAGAGGGGGCACAAGTGAGCGAGGGCAGAGAGAGACAGAGGGAAAGAGAGAGAATCCCATAAGAGGGGAGAGACAGAGAATGAGAGAGAGAGAGAAAGCAGGGCTCAGACTCACAAACCACGAAATCATAGCCTGAGTTGTGACTTGCCTTAGATTTTATCCAACAGGCAGAGAAGAAATAGTCTTATAGGACAGGTTGGTAAGGGCAATCAAGAGAAAGAATAAAGTTTGTTTTTTCTGCTGGCACCCCATGAAAATTACATTTCCATTCTGCTCACTCAGATCCAACTTTCAAATGTATCTTTTCAGGAAAAATGAAATTGGAATCAGAGGTAGCAGTTTAGGTGAAAGGAAACAGCTTGTGCACTGTCAAAACATCAAAAAGTGAAAACATTCATTCGTTATTAATTCATTAAAAATAAATTGTGCACCATGACCTGAGCTGGGCATGTGGGTTACAAATGTGTCAGAGCGAGCCCACACATTTCTTAATCTGGTGGGAGAGCCAGACATGTAAACAAATCGTGGCATCATGGGACATCATACTACAGACGTAGACGTATAATTATATGGAAGCCTCTTCCTATCTCATTCTGCTCATTTGCATTTCTTACCTGCATATTCTTAAAATTAAAAGTATACCAGGGGAGAGCCACTAATCCTAAATTTGGAATTTCCTAGCAGGGAAATAGGGAGGCCACGACGGAATATGTAGTGGAGTGGGGCCCAGACAATGGAAGGGTTGAGTTGGATTCACCAAAAGGGTGTTTTCCCACTTCATGACTTTGCTGAGAGCCAGAGCTCCTTGCCAAGGAACAAGTTTTGTGATAGCCATTATGAAAATTAAACCCAACTTTCTGTGATTAGAGCATGGTGGGAATTGGCACAGTGATATGTCTTTTTTTTTTCCCCCACATATTAAAAAAAAAAACAACCTTAAAAAAGCTAAAGCTATTTCTCACACACCACTTTTGGATTTGGCAAACACAATGAACGAGGAGAAAATGGAAAAATTTTAAAAGCTTGTGGCATTTAGCCCTCGTCAAAGACAAGAACTAGAAGTGAGAATAATAATAATTGTTAGCATTTCAGCCTTCAAATCTTTTTCCTTGGAGACAGAAATGAGCAAGCTACAAGGACTATAATGATTTTTTCAAAGGTCTTGAGGATGATAGTTTTTTTTCTGTTGTTATCGTGTCACATTAAATAATATTCCCTCCTCAGAAATATGATATTTTGGCCCCCCAGTTATTTACAGATTACATTAAATCAGAAACCATTGAATTAACATATTTGGATATATTTCTCTGTACAACAACTTAAACATTTTTTTTTGGTATGGATATAACAGAGAACACGTTTAGCCTTTTATTTTATTTTATTTATTATTATTGTTTTTAATGTTCAACCTTTTTCTGTTTGAAACTAATTTACTTGAGGTTTAGGATTTTTTCCCCAAGCAATAGAGTAGCTTTGTTGAAAACAATGATCAACTTTTACACTGTCCGTATAACTGCCATATAGCTTGAGAGAAGGCCCTATCTTTTCCCTTCCCATCCTACCCTCCAAATATCTCAATGACAGCTATCCTTTCAAAAATAAATTTAAATTATTAGTGGTAGTTATGAACGTGATCTATAGTCCTTACATGTGAGAAACATTATGTATTCTAAATTAAATACATCTGTCATGTTTTGGGGGTCACATTAAAGATCTGAAGACTGCCATGGTGTCCTCAAACACCGAAAAGGTTTCTAGTTTTCACAACATCATTGCCATGGTTGAGATACCCGTCTGCCATATTTCCCCTGCTGACAACTGCACCTAGCATATCAGTGAAAGTTTGCTAAATAAATGAATGAATGGTTGTTTGCTAAATAAATGAATGAATGGTTGGTTGAATGCCTGTTCCAAATGGCCAGGAGGCTCTGTAACCACAGTGCCCACGGCCATTATTCTTAATTGTTCATATCTGAAAGGGTTGATACATAGCACCTCCCTCTCTCCCCACTTGAGTTCAGGACCAACTGGGAGATGCAGGAATGTGCAGCAGGAGATCAAAATACTACTTTAGATACAGATAAAGCTACATCAGGGAGAATGGTCTGGAACTCCAGAGCTCAACTGGTTCACCCACCTAGGAATGCTGGTTCACTCACCCAGCCAAGGTTGCTCCCGGCCACTGCCATCCCCCTCCATTGGGGGCAGAGCAGAAAGCCATGGGGAAGAGCTGGAGTGTGCAGGCCCATTTTCCTCCCATTTCACTCATCAGAGCATTTGCTTCTTCTCCCCTGGGAGGACTGGGAGGCAAGGGGGAGAGAGAGCAGGCGTTCGACTTCTGCTGAGTTCTCTCCGCAAAGGAAACATCAGGAAAGAGAATAAGAGCACACCCCTTGACACCAGTATTTGGTCCCTCTGGCAGTTATGAACCACCTTGTAAGGGAGGTCTTATGTCCCTTTGGGGCACAGTGCCCACCCATCATGAACCCCAAGCCACTTGCTCCTCCTCAGGGTCTGGAAAGAATCGGCATCCTCATCTGGCAGGTCCTGGCTCTCCTCCCTCCCTCGATGGTCCTCCTTCAATGGGCCTTCCTCAATGGGCCATTCGCTCAGAACCAAAGGGTTGGTGGGCCAGGAAAGGTCTAATTCTGAGAGCCTTCTACCTTCTGTTCTGCAATAAAAATATCCCCTAAGCCATGGAACGTGTAGTCAGAATCTAGTTTCTTAGGATGAGAAAGGGGGGCAAATAATCTGATCCTTCAGTTTTCCTGTGGATTAAGAATAAAATGCTGAGGCGCCTGGGTGGCTCAGTTAGTTGAGCGTCAGACTTTTGGTTTCCGCCCAAGTCATGATCCCAGGGTCATAGGATCGAACCCAGTGTCAGGCTCCATGCAGACCATGGATCCTGTTTAAGATTCTTTTTCTCTCTTGCTCTCCCCTGCCCACACACTCTCCCTCTGAAAAATAAAATAAAATAAAATAAAATAAAATAAAATAAAATAAAATAAATAAAAAATTTTAAAAAAGAACAAAACGCAACTACGTGTTCTAAGAATTTATTCTTCTCACCTTTGAAAAATTGCATTTGCTAAGTAAATAATAGGCATTTTTTGGTACATTGGTTTAGAATTCAGCACTGATAAGGGAGATGGAAGATAGCAAAGTTGAACTCTTCCTTCCCTTCACGTGCCACTGGAGATTTAGCTCCAGAGCCCAGGAATCGTATATTGACAGAAAGAAGCCTTTTGTGGAAGGATGGGACTCTGGCCAGTTACAAAACAGTCAATTCTGAACGTTCCCTTGCAAGTGGGCCTTCTGGTGGCACAGGCAGCTGTCTGCTGAAAGAAAAGCCTGAGTCGATATGATGTTCAAAACAGATATACTCTCGGGAAGGGAAGCATCAAAATAGAACTATAAATACAGCGCGGACAGGTTTTCTCCCCGGACATGGATGAAGAAACAGGTCACCCAGATATCTTGTGCCATGATCTTGTCAACACAAAACAGAGCCAGGTTTATGCGGTGAGAATAATAAAAGGAGAGATGGCTGGCTTCTTCATAACAACTTTGAGCTTACAAATCAAACCAATCCTATCCCACCTTGGACATTTTGAATTACACCAACCTATGCAACATATTATTTGAGCCAGTAAGTAGATAGAGAGAAAAAAACTTTAAAGGAGTGCTAACACCCTTAGCTGTTTTCCACCCTAAATTTGTTTTTTAAATTAATTCCTGTGTCTAGACTGACTTCCAAGAAATGTAGCACAAGGCAGTTACCTTATGGTAAGAGGGGAGAGAAAGAAAAAAGCAGGAAGAGAAAAAGGAGGGAATAATTTTTCAAGCCGACTCGAAAGTCACATAATGTTATACATCAGTTACATCTCCAGTTTAAAAGTAATTAATTAAAAAATAAGTTAAAGTTTAGTCCAGAAGGGAAGGGGGTTAGGACTTTGCAGAATCTTGCTTTAATTTCTGGAATTTAAATTCATTAGCCGCAGAAGTACATTTGAGAAGATTAAAATAAGCAATTTTGGCTTCTCTAAACTCACAGATGTAAGATTTTTACATCTTACTAAAGTTGGTACTGGTCCTTAATTCCTTAATTAGCAATAATGGGAAAGGAATACAACATAAATGAACAAGCCTGGGAACTGATTTTAGTGCCTCATGAAATTCACTATACATGTATATGCCTGCACATAAAGGGGTATTAAGCACAACTCAACGTACAATGAAATTTACTCCAGATACCTTGCCTTGATTATATGCTCTTTAATCCTACACTTGGCCATTGTTCCTAGAATGTTCCATGTTGATAAATCTCATGATCAAACCAGAGACTTTTGTCAGAAATGATATTTTTTTGTCCAATCTATAGCTGAAACATGATGAGGCAGCTGGTTCAGCACTTAGTAATAAAATAAAACTCATTCTCCCAATTCCATCTGGAATAGATTTATATAGCCTTTGGCAACTGACAAATCTGGAGCTTTGTACAGCTTTGATTTAGAAGTTTCTCAACAATGACCAAGCCTAGCATCTATCCCTTCACCCTTGCTGAAACACTAGAAAGAAAAAATTCTCACTGTCACAGTAATTCAGGACTTCTTCAATGAAGCAAACATATATGGAGTTTTGAAAGCTCCACATATCCAAGGATGTAAGCACAGCCCTCTGCCCCCGACTTTCCACGGAACGGAATCTGTCTTTATATATAAAACACAGGGATTGACTATTTCATATATTCTGAAAGTCTGTTTGCTAGTTTGTCTTTCCACTGACGATTTCTCAACTAGGGTAAAGTTGGCTTTTGGGGAAAGAATGAAAAAAAAAAACAAAACTCCAGACTTTTCTTTTTTCTTTTTTTTTTTTTTTAACATTTATTTATTTTGAGACAGAGACAGAGCACGAACGGGGGAGGGTCGGAGAGAGAGGGAGACACAGAATCCAAAACAGGCTCCGGGCGGTCAGCACAGAGCCTGACGCGGGGCTCGAACTCACGAAACGTGAGATCATGACCTGAGCGGAAGTCAGCCGCTTAACCGACTGAGCCACCCAGGCGCCCCAACTCCAGACTTTTCAAAGGAGAGTTATATAAGAGCTAACTCTGAAGTTCAAATAGTTCAAATAGGGAAACGGGCACCACGTTCTCTGGAAAACCCCCTCATCAGCAAATCTTGGCCACAGCGAAGATCTGGAAATCGTAAGTTAGTGTCCTGTGACCTCATTCCATCTACTCTTGTTCAAAATGGTAGAGTGGGGATGAAGAGAGTAGCCGCCTCGTATCCGGGAGCTGGCCTGGTATTACACATTAGGTCTGGGTTTTGCTAGCACTCAGGGCTGGTACTCTCAGCTAAGTTTTATCCCTTGCTGTTGAACAAAAATTGTTTTACAGAACATCAGCACCAGGCAAGGCCATCTGGGACCATGATGGATCAGGAGGAAGCCAAATTTGCTCTGTAATCATGCCTGAGCACCGAGAAAACCGAACATTCTCCAAACCACATAAATGACCAAACATCCTCCCAGCGAGACCAGTAAACATGACTGCTGCTTCTTTACCAGGTATAGCCTCAGCTCCGATCTAGTCTCTCTTTCAAGGGTAAGATTCAGTAAGGTACCTCTTATGGATGGAATTGTGTCACCCCTTCATATACCGGCGTTGCAGCTCCCAGCACCTCAGAATGCGATCTTGTTGGGAGAGGTGGTTGTTGCACATGGAAGTAAGTTGAATGGGATCATGGGGAAGTCGGGGTGAGGCCCTAATCCGATGTGATCAGCGTCCTTGCAGGAAGGGGGAGTTTGGACACAGACATGCACACAGGGGAGAATGCCACGTGAAGATATTATGCTAAATGCTATGAAAAATAATAATACACATCCCTAGATTCGATGCATTCCCTCCTTGTCCAATTGTCTTCCTCAAGTCATAGTCCCTAAATAAATATAAAAAACGAGGCACTAAAAGGAGCATGGAAATGGTGGATAGAGGTGGGAATGGCAATTTGGGAGTCTACAAAATCAACAGCCACAAAGGAGAGGGAGAGATGCCTGGTTTTCTTTTTAGGCAGGCCTTGCATTTCTGGCCCAGGGGCTGGTGGTCTGGAAGGTATTAGGTTGTTCCATTTTCTGTGTCACAGTACGAGCAAGGCATTTCAACCCAGATTATCCAGTGGAATTAAGCTAAATTTCTCTTAATCTTTAGTGTTGTAAGCTTTCATATATTTCTTTTTTTCCCCATATATTTCTATTTTCATAAGAATTTCAATAAGCCGAAAGAAGATGGGTGGGAAGCTTTTTAGTAAATGTCATTTTGAATTAGGGAATACAAGTGAATACAGGTGATATGACCAGAGTACATGTTTCTCATGGGCAGAGACTGATTTACACCTCTTAACTAATTTATAGGATAGTATCAGCCCATAGTTCAATACATTTTCTTTGATGGGTAAAATCAGTGTGATCTAAACCACAGACAGTCCTTAATGATCCAGTCGGCATTTTGGGGCAACCGAGAAATAATTTCATACCCTTTTTCCAAGGTCAAAAGATCAAGCCATTCAGATCATCAAGCCAATTCACAATTCACTTGATTCAATTAGGACCAACTTTGTAAGTTTATTGTGAAGATTAGAATATTGCTTAAAGCTGTCGGTATAATCCCACTATAACAGCAAGTATGTCTTACCCTTGACTTAAATATTAGCTTTTATCATAAGTCACTCAGAATGTAAGTTTCTTGATGGTAAGACTTCAACAGTTTTATTCAACCCTGTAAGCCCTAGCATCGAGGTGCTTGGTATACATTTACCGAATGAACGAGTGAGTGGGTGAATAAATGAACTGGTGAGTGAAGAAATTAAGTCACACCCTGCCTTAAGTTCCTTGCCATCTACTTTGGAAGATTAATCACTGGTTACTATTATCTGTATAAAACTGACCAGCCGCTATACAACTTTACCATTTGGTGGCACCAACACAGGTAATGAAAACGGCAGGATGAGTAAGCTCAAAATAGGTACAGTCCGCTAAAAAGAAATTACTCCTAAGTCAAAGGAGATATTCTCTGCCTAAACTTGTTCATGATTTACAAAATCGTGACAGGTATTAACAGCAGATAATTCCATTTAAATTAGTACTTGAGCCCTGAAATAAAGCTGCTTAGAGAAGTTTTCTTTAATTTTGGCGCAGGGACTCTGAAATATTCCACATTTATGGCAATGTTGACGTGTGTTCATTACAAAGTATTTTTAAACACAGTTAATGGAAAATAAAGGTTGGCAATAAAATCAAGTACGTTAGGACAATCAGGCAGGTAGATTCTTAACAAGCAATATTTACATAAGACCAATGATTTAAGGGATTTTTTATTAAATGATTTTATTAATCTTATTTTATTGTGCTTTGCCTCAGTAAATCTTCAATACAATGAAGGATTTAAAATTTAATTACCTTCTAGGCTTTAAATTCTATGATTTTATAGTTGTTCAATTCTGGGGAAAAATGTATTTCACTTCTCTTTTATTTATTTTTTTTTAATGTTTATTTATTTTTGAGACAGAGACAGAGCATGAATGGGGGAGGGTCAGAGAGAAAGGGAGACACAGAATCTGAAGCAGGCTTCAGGCTCTGAGCTGTGAGCACAGAGCCCGATGCGGGGCTCAAACCCATGGACCGTGAGATCATGACCTGAGCCAAAGTCGGACACTTAACCGACTGAGCCACCCAGGTGCCCCTTCACTTCTCTTTTAAAAGTAAATGAGAGAGGGGTGCCTGGGTGGCTCAGTCGGTTAAGCGTTCAACTCTGGCTCAGGTCACAACCTTGTGCCCTGTGGGTTCGAGCCCCACGTTGGGCTCAGACAGCTTGGAGCCTGGATCCTATTTCAGAACATGTGTCTCCCTCTTTCTCTGCCTTCCCTCTCTCATGCTCTGTCTCTCTCTTCCTCTCTCAAAAAAAAAAAAAAAAAAATTAAAAATTTTTAAGTGAATGAGATAAAAAGAAATATTTTAAGTTTTTGAAATGATATATAAACAAACTTCTTTTTTTCTTTTTTTTTAATTTTTATTTTCAGTTTGTCTCTGATAAAGTGAGTCCAACCAAAATGTTACTTCAGAAATCTTGTAAATTTAAAGTTTCTAGAATTTTCCTTTGCTCCAAGTCTAAATTTAATGTTTGGCGTTTAAATCATAAAATAATAAAGCAACAGTGTCACTAAGTAAACAAGAGCAAAAGTCCTCTTTGAAAAAGCCATAAAGAGCTGCTTGTTGCTTCAGCTCCAGAATTTTCTGTAAGGGTCATTTGTCGTGGGCTGGTGAGACTTTTCCACGCCACTGTTGCCATCTATCGGTAAAGTTACTGCCCTAGTTTACAAAATGTAATTTGGGCTGATAAATGGTGAAGGCTTTGTTTTTGCGTTTGCTTTGGTTTGTTTTCTAAATTTTATTCAAGTTGGTATGGAAGCAGAAGGAATCTTTTTCTTTCTGAAAGAATTTCACAATTTGGTGTTGTGACTAAGGATGCATTATTTCCCACCTGTGTGAACTCTGGGCTCTTTCTCATCCATAAAGTGGACATACTTCACATAGTGCCGGGCACTTACTATGTGCTCGGTGAACATTAGCTATTATCACTGTTTTCTTCTTAAGGCAAACCCGAATGAAAGCCTCTTGATTATTTTCTAGGAACATTGCTGATTTCCAAGCTATTTCTCGTTTGTTTGTGTTTCAATAGCAGAACATAATAGAGAGTCTACAATTCTACTGACGCTGTTATTTCTATGTCTTGAAATTATTCAAGCTCTTAGCACATACTTAATTGAGAGTCATTTCAGGTCATGACCTCTTTTTTAGAAGCAGTAGTTTTATTTTGAATTTTCCCATTTTTCTATAAACTCAATTGATTATGGTGACAATGCCTGAAAAGATACCTATGAACAAATAAAAAATGAGGCATGCTTTTGGGCATGTGGCACGTAGTCACTAAAAATAGCTTTAGAATACGAATATTCTTACAGAAGGCAAGCTGCTCATCAGTCGGGCCAGAAATTCACGGAAATTCACCGAGGGCTACTGTGGCATTTTCATACTGCTTCTGTTCTGCCATCAGATATCTTGTCCCCTTTTTTCCCTTTAGGACTTGTTCTGCAGGCTCATGCCCTTTCCAATGTAAATTTGCTTCTCTTAGCTCCTGCCAAATCCTCTCCTCATCGATTACCCTGATCGATATCAAAAAGGCCCAAGAGGACAGCAGACCCCTGCGGAGTTCTCCTCAGAAGGTCACGGAAAAGAGCACGAGGGATGCTCCCGTTCTAATTTCTGTGACCCAGGCATATCCATATTTTATAAACCACAATTCACACGCAGGGCAGTTTAAATAGTAACCAGTGTCCCTCCTCATCAGACGCCTGGTCAAACTGCTACCAGATGTTTCTACTTTAGTCCCGTTAGGATCCAGTGTGCCGGTCATTTGACTTCCAGATTGTCTTCTTTTCGGACTCTTGTGAAATCTGAATGGTCAACCTTTTTTGTACCAAGACTCGAACACTAATTGCCGAGAACTCCGCCGACCCATCCAGATCTGGTATTTGGATTACCACCCCCGGCCACCACCCGTCCCCCGTCCGACCCACAGCAGATTTACTTTGTTACCACTCATCTTCATACATGACACCACCTTTCATCTCATTGCTCAGGCCCCAAATCTTAGAGACATGTTTAATTTCTCTTTTTTCTCACATCCCAAATTTAGTCCCCAGACAACTCATTAGCTCCACCTTGAAAGTGCATCTGACTTTTAAAAATCTCCTCCACTGCTGACACTGGGCCAAACCACAGTCTTCTTTCCCTGGACTACTAAAATGTCTTTGAACGGATATATATACATATATATTTTTAAGTTTATTTATTTATTTTGAGCGAGACAGAGACAGCACGAGCGGGAAGGAGCCGAGAGGGAGGGAGAGAGAGAATCCCAAGCAGGCTCCGCGCTGCCAGCACAGAACCCAATGCGGGGCTAGAACCTACGAAGCCATGAGATCGTGAGCTGAGCTGAAACCAAGAGTCAGATGCTTAACCGACAGAGCCACCCGGGCGCCCCTGAACGGATCTTTTAAGAATGTAAACCAGATCACGCCTCGTCTTTGTTCTAACTCTTCAGTGTCCTTCTGTAATACCTAGGGCACCATCAGAACTCCTCACCACGGCCTCCTGCCCTCTAGAAATTGGCCAGCAGTGACCTTACTCATTTCCTTCCAGACTCCCTCTTCTGCTGTTCCTGGGCCCCACCTGCCTTGTAGCTCTCCCTGAACATTCCAGCACACTCTCACCTCAGAGCCTTTGTGTTTGCTGTCTCAGCCACTCGGCATGCTCTTCCCCAGATGTCGCAGTGATGTGCTCCCTGCCATCAATCAGACCCCTGCTCACGCGTGACTTCTGCAGGTAGGTCTCCCCAGACATCCCACTTAAAGCAACCACCCTTTCCTTGTCCCTGTCCCCCTGCTCTCCATCCCTGAACCAGCCCTGTGTTAATTTGGAGCACAGACCTCTCCCTGGCATCGTATAGTTATTTGTCGGTAGTGTGTCTCCGTCCTTAGAGGTCTACTTCTGCAAGGCAGGGTCTTTTCCTCTTGTTCACTGCTATAGCCTCAGTGCCTACCGCCTCGGAGGAACTTTTAAAAATTCGTTCAGTTTGGGTGAGAATCATTGAGTAAATGAGGCCTCGGTGTCCCTGCTGACTACTTCCCAGACATTACACTTAACTATTAAAAGTAATAATTACCGCTCAGAGACCTTACCAACGGACCGATACTACATACACTAAGCACTTAATGCAAGTTGTTTGATTTAACCCTCATAGTAATGCTAAAAGAAACCTAAGTGTTTTTTTTTTTCAACTGCCTGATAACCTTGCTTTTTGTTTTTACCAATTTTCATAAATGGAGGAAGTTGATCAATTGAAAAATGGAATAGATTTTCTCAGACATTGTGCAGCTACGGTTCTAAAACAACTCTTTTCCCCTGATTTAAACTGGTGTAGGCTAGTCTGTCCATTCGAGACAGGTTCTTTTCGGGACATGTCAGGAGCCTCTGGTGATGAGGTAGAAGAGATCAGAGGATCTCTTGATTTAAACTGGTGTAGACTAATCTGTCCGTTCGAGACAGGTTCTTTTCGGGACATGTCAGGAGCCTCTGGTGACGAGGCAGATGAGATCAGAGGATCACTACACAACCTTACGCTCAGTGTACGTTACCAGGAAAGCAAGATTCAGGTTGAATCATGCTATGCCAACAGCCTTTTTAGCAAGCTGGCACGGGAACAGCCAGGCAATCTGTTTTCAAAAGCTCAGTGACTACCTTGCATGCTAGATTCATGGGAGGTGATAAGATTCTGGCAACAGGATTTAGCTGATTTTGTGAAGTGGTTTGACCCGGTCTTATTTGGAACCCTAGAGTTAGAGTTTTAAAGGGTACAGGGAGTTGTGCTGAACTGATTCTCGTACCCTGGTGTATGCGGGGGCAAACGTTCCTGTGCAATATTTCTCAGCAAATCACATCACTGGAACACCATTCATTTTCACAGTACAGAATTAATCCTAACAGCTCTCGTGCTGATGAACAATCCTTATAGGGCAGACAGAAATAGTTGAACCCTTCGGCAGACCCTCTGAAGTGAGGCGTCCTGATTAGGGTGTTTCAAACACTAAGTAAGTACTTCTGGGGTGTGTATTCTTGAGTAGAGGAAATAAACTCCAGATGTCAAGTAACCGATTCGCAAGTGCTTGTACTGTCTTCGTGTTTCTCACTTTCCAAGAGGAAGTATTGAAGGGGAAATTACAAACAATGGAAGAGTCTTAGAGGGACGGCCAGGTCCAACGCGGTGCAGGTGCGTGGGCAGGCCGGGCAAAGAGCCGGAAGCTCCTTCATGGTGCCTTCATGCATAGCGAGCAGGTGGGATGAAGTCCTCAGTTGTCAGAGAGAGACTTCTCTGAAGTGGAGACTGCCCTGCATCCAATATTGGGTGCGGCTGTCCTTACCTTTATTCCCACTCGGCCGGTGGTAGAATTGTTAAGTTCCCTTGGGCTTTTATCCACATCTCTGGGTCCCCACGTGGGAGCTCTCTGAAGCAGGCCCCTATTTTTCTTCTAAAGCTGTTTTTGGGTTGTGCAATTAAATGAAGACCCATATGAGAAAAGCAAAGGTTATTTATTCAGAGCTGCAAGGGAGTCAGCCACCAACACGTGTGTTATGGCAGAGGCTGAAGGCCGTCAGAAGAGTGGGAAAGCTATATAACAAAAAGAGAGAGAAAGCTTCAGATGTGCCCCCATGGGGGGGGGGTGGTTGGACTAGGGAAACTGTAAGCAGGCTACCTAGAAGTGGGGCATCCCATGGGATTGACTGGGGGTGCGTGCTTGGCTTTCTTCGCTTGGTCCTAGATTGGACACGGGGGCCAAAAATTAGGGAAGTGGTCAGTTATGATTCCAGTCCTAGCCATTTTGAGCCAATTGGTACGGAAGTTCTTATTTCACTTCCTGGATTGTTACTACACGTAGCGGTCCAACTTCCTCCAAGTCTGACTTCTAGCAGGCTGGTGTCCTGGGCTGGCTACTGTAAATAAGGAGGGTGGTTTCCTGGGCAGGTTGTTACAGGTTGTGGATCAGAGTTCTCTTGTTAAATGTGACCTGGCCGTTGTTTGTGTACTCCATCTGTCCAGGCAGCGGGTAAGCGAGTTGGAGAGACTACCCAGCACCGGGTTCTTTCATGACCTTGGCTGTTCCTAAACCTGTTTATAGAGGCTGAGTGTTCCCCCAGGGCACTGTTCGGTTGTTCGCATATGGTTGGTCTTCCTTTAATTGCACAAATCTCCATGAATGGCCTCTTTCAGGGCTTACATCTATCGTGGTTCCTGGCTTCTCTTCACATCAATATAAGCCCATCTGATTTCTATCTTGTAGGAATTCTTCAAAATTTCTGTTCCATTCATGGTACCCTTCTATATTTCCCACATTGTTGTATCTTGTCTATTGTTTTGATGGCATTTTGGTAGGGAGATGAGCTAAGTATTTTTGTGCGGGAGGATCTATAATGCTCTCTCTATAAGAATAGAAAGAGAAAACGCTACTTCTCCACCCCCATTGCTACTTTTTGGAAGAAAGTCAAGGCTCTGATTTCTAGAGGATATGCTCTGCTCCACTGCCCCCCCCAGCTCGCAACAAACACAACTACTCTTGAACTTCTTTATTTTTTAAGAATTTTGCTGAAGAAAACCCTATCTGTTTTGTTTGGGAGATTAAGTCTATCAAAGAATTAAGTTGAAGCTGTCATTGACATGGGCATAGCGGGTGGGGTTGTCAGGGTGGAGGAAGGGATGGCAATAATTAACAACAAAAAAAATGAAGTTATTCTGTATATCTCGAGCAAATAAAGTCAGTTACCATAACCTTCCGGTTTTATTTGCATTAATGAGGGACTCAGTGACACTAGAATATAATAACGTGTTATAAAACTATTATACTTATTCCTTTCATAGAAAGGATTTTTTTTTGATAGTTTCAACATTGACTTGCTCTGATATTTTTTTTTTTCCTCCAGAAATAGTTACTAGATTGGATGGACATTCATGGGATATTGTAGACATGATGTCATTTTTGATAAATTTTCATTTTGAGGAGCCACATTCTCCACTGGTGACAGATTTTGGCAAAGTTACATATATTCTGTAATAGTAAAAGTTTTCAGAAATGCATCCAGGAAATTTCCTCTCAAAGTTCTGCTGTATTAGGCAATAGAAATGTATCAAATCAATATGTTGTATGCCTTAAACTTATATAATGTTTTATGCCAAAGATAACTCAATTAAATCATTTTTGCTGAATTACAGTAGGACTTAAAATGCATTTTGGGAAAAGACTTGTATGTTGCTGCCCTTCAGGATCACCTCGCTTACTATGATCAGTATTCTATCTAAATTGGAAATGTTTACAACCAGTACAGTAATTCTGCAAATCACTTTGGTAATCTGATGCTGAAAATGCCATCATGTTCTTTTGATATAGAGAGACCTTTTCTTTTTTTCTTTTTAAATTTTTTTTTTTTAATGTTTATTCTTTTGAGACAGAGAGAGACAGAGCAGGAACGGGGGAGCGCCAGAGAGAGAGGGAGACACAGAATCCGAAACAGGCTCCAGGCTCCGAGCTGTCGGCACAGAGCCCGATGTGGGCTCGAACTCACAGACTGTGAGATCATGACCTGAGCCGAAGTCGGAAGCTCAACCGACTGAGCCACCCAGGCGCCCCGACGTTTTCTTTTTTTTTTTTTTAAATGTTTATTTATTTTTGAGAGAAAGAGAGACAGGGACAGAGACAGAGCATGAGCAGGGGAGGGGCAGAGAGAGAGAGGGAGACTCCAGGCTCTGAGCTGCCAGCACAGAGCCCAACGTGGGACTCAAACCATCAAACTGTGAGATCATGACCTGAACCAAAGTCAGACGCTTAACCAACTGAACCACTCAGGCTCTCCAAGTGACCGTTTCTTTTAACATTAGTGCTTTTGCATCCAATATAGGAAAAGAATTGATTTTGAAATTTAGTTTTGGCTCATAGCTAGGACAAACCTTGTGATTTAGAGTTGAGATAAATCTTAATATTTGTAGTGTTGTCTATGTAGAAAAGTTGGCATAAATATCAATGTATTCTGTTGTCTATTTAATACCAATTATACATTTTTCATAAACACAATTTATTTTCCTTCAAAGACTTTCTCAGTGCCTTTGATCATTTCAAAGTCTTTGTTACCCTGAGTTCTATTTCTTGCCCTCTTTTGCTATAACACTAATTTCACTTAAAATATCATGTCAAATTATAAAGATTAAATAAATTTAATAACATTTATTTTTATAAAGTATACTTTTTGCTTGCATTCTAGAACTTATTAATGCATCAATAGCTTCTAAAAGATTGTTGCATATTGCTAGTATTTTAGTTTTTGTGTTGATTTCCCAATTGTGGTTTAAGTAAAGTGCTTTTATTATTTTTGAGAAAGAGAGAGAGTGTGAGGGGAGAAAAGGCAGAGAGAGAGAGAGAGAGAGAGAGAGAGACAGAGAGAGAGAGACAGAATCTGAAGCAGGCTCCAGGCTCAGAGCTGTCAGCACAGAGCCCAATGAGGGGCTTGAACCCATGAGCAGTGAGATCATGACCTGAGCCGAAGTCAGATGCTTAACTGACTGAGCCACCCAGGCACCCCAGTAAACTTTTTAAATATACATTTGTTAGAAGTGTTTTCATACACTATATTATTTCATTGTAGCCTACATTAATAATTTTTTAAGATCTTTTATTGAAATATTTTTTCCATTCACATTTCCAGCATATATATATATGTATTCCATATATATATATATATATATATATATATATATATATATATATGGAATCATGATGCATTCTTGGCCAGACTCTGGGAAAGTGGCCCTTGGAATGTTCTTTATATTAGTGATTGATGATTTTGTTTTTTAAAATCTAAAGCAGTGAATCCTGTTGTACAAGCTTGTCAGGTTGATTTGTACGAACAGCAAGATTGTCAAGGTTTACCTATTTTCATTGTTGGGGGTCTGAGTTTCAGTTACCATGGCTGGTTGAATAGTAGGATATGCCTATGTGTTGGGCACCCCATGAGAGCCTCAGACCCTGGGACTTGAATGGGCTTTCCTGGGCATAGACACCCCACTCATGTCCCTGAGCTCTCCGCCGGAGAGAGAGCACATCCTATGTGGGCTCGGATAAGGAAAGACTCAGAAGATTTCCTGGCATAACTGTATTTCACCTGTGTGTCTTCTCTGCTGCTTTTGCTTTGTATTCATTGCCTTAATAAATCACAGCCACAAGTACAACCTGCTATTGAGTCTTGTCAGTCTTTCTAGTGAATCAAATGATGGGATTCATAATATCAAAACATCATATTATGAATCCCATTATTTACCAGACACAATTCCCTAAGGGTTCAAATATAGAAATTTTTACCTTTTAGGAATCCGCAAATCCAAACAGAATTATCTGGATGAAACCCTTCATACATCAGGCATTTTATCTGAAACAGTTAAGCAGTGTTTAGCATGTATTACCTTATTCACAATTACTGGGGCTCCTGGGTGTCTCGGTCAGTTAAGCATCTGGGTTCGGCTCAGGTCATGACCGCACACTCTGTGAGTTCGAGCCCCGCATCGGGCTCTGTGCGGACAGCTCGCAGCTTGGAGCCTGCTTCGGATTCTGTGTCTCCCTCTCTCTCTGCCCCTCCCCCACTCTCTCTCTTCCTCTCTCTCTCAAAAAGAAACATTTAAAAATTAAATAAAAATTATTTTATTCATCACGTCTATTATAACTCTAGTCACTTGGTTTTGCATTTCATCTTTTAAATCATAGGTAGCAATATTTGATGTTTACGTTTATATTCTGTATAACTGTTCTGCTATAACGTCAGCAGATTTGTTATGATAAATGGTGACTATCTTTTCATACATTCTCATTTTCCAGTTAATTTTTTTCCATCCTCAGGGAATTTGCAATTTAGCAAAATGCCAAATCTCTTGAGGTAAAAGTAAAGAAACCAGGGAGTAGCAGGTTTTGGGATACTTAAAAGATTCAGGTGTAAGAGTTTTCTTTTTTTTTTTTTTAAGTTTATTAATTTTGAGAGAGAGAGAGAGAGAGCGCATGCCTGTGCGAATGAGGGAGAGACAGAGAGAGAGAGGGAGAGAGAGAATCCTAAACAGGCTCCTCACTGTCAGCGTGGAGCCCGTTGTGGGGCTGGAACCCCTAAACCATGAGATCATGATCTGAGCCAAAATGAAGAGTCAGATGCTCCAACTGAGCCACCCAGGCGCCCCTGTGTAATAAGTTTCTAAAACATCATATATGCAATTTGAAAAAATAAATTTCCTTAATTGACAGGGCTAATTTTCTGTAATAGTGTTCTACTGCTTAATGTTCAAATTATAAGGGTATATGCCTGGATCAGGGGAAAGTGTATTAGGTTTAGTGGGTTCTTCAGGTTTTGCTTTCTTAAATATTTTGAAAATCGTTTCTAGTTGACAGGAGAGTAAAAGTAACTTTACATTATGGCCCATCAGTTACACAGCGCACCCCATGCTGTTGAAATGAGCAGTTTTATTCTTTCCAGTTTTTGCTCGTCTCAAAATATGGCTGCAGTGAATCTCATCTCCAAGGCTCCCCTTCTGTGTGGATTCCGCAATGAATTTGGGCTGATTCTAGGACTGACTTTAATCAATAGGTTGTGTCAGAAATGATATTGGGCCAGGACACCAGGACACTCAGTCAGTTAAGCATCTGACTCTTGATTTTGGCTCAGATCATGACCTCACAGTTTGTGAGTTCGAGCTTTCCATTAGGCTGCGTGCTGACAGTGTGGAGCCTGTTTGGGATTCTCTTATGTGGTTGCAGCTTGATAGCTTCAGGCCAAAATCCCTAAAAGCACTCATTCACAGGTCTGGCAGTTGGTTCTAGCTCTTGCTGGGGACTTAGCTGGGCTATCCGTGAGAGATCTTCACTGCTTTCCATGTGAGCCTTTCTACGTGGTTGCCTGGGCTTCCTCTCTACGTAGTGACTACATTTCAAATGAATGTTCCAAGAAGAAAGAAGAAGAATTTGCTGATCCTCCTAAGGCTTGGGCGTGAGAGTCCAAGAATGTCTGTTGTATCACCTTCTATTGGTCAAAATAGACATAGGGCTTGCACAGATTCAATGAATGTAATAAAACATTCTATCTGGTGATGGGGGGTAGGGGGGGAATGCATCTGTAGAGACAGAAGGAGTTGACGGTGGTCTCTTTAAAGACAGTCTACCAACACCTGCCTTCTGGTACAACATTTATGTAGAAATAGACTCACCCCCTCTTCCCAAAATTTCTTCCCATTATGGTATCAGCCTAAATTCTAGATCTCTTCATCTAAATCAAGGATCTCCTTAGGTGCTGACCTTTAGACATAGCTCTTCAGATGAGGATTCTGGGTCAGAGCCCTGTGAACTAAATACACAACCTACATGATGAGGAAGGGATAGGATAATTACAATATATATACCTATTCAAGAAATGAGGAGGGATGGGAGGCACCTAGCAATTACTGGTCCATAGCAATTCTGAAATTCAGACAGGCACATGTTGCCACTTCCTCCAACTCTAGCGACAGAATTGAATTAGGGGCAGTCTTGAATTGGGTCAAGTGCTGCTCCTGGGGAGTAGTTCCCCTTGACTCTTGAGGCTACCCTTTGGTTTATTCTTCCGTTTCTTTTTTTTTTTTTTTTTTTTTTAATTTTTTTTTAACATTTATTATTGAGAGACAGAGAGACGCAGAGTGTGAGCAGGGGAGGGGTAGAGAGAGGGGGAGACACAGGATCTGAAGTAGGCTGCAGGCTCCGAGCTGTCAGCACAGAGCCCCACACGGGGCTCGAACTCATCATCTGTGAAATCATGACCCGAGGCGAAGTCAGTCGCCTAACCAACTGAGCCACCCAGGCGCCCCTATTCTTCCATTTCTTAAGAGATGGCTTGTGTTTGCAGCTGGGTAACTCTTTGCCTGCTTCTTACTTGTATGAAGTTGGGAGCCCAAATGTGTCTTTTTATTTTGAACTGCCTTTATTCCCTACATCCCAATCTTGTATAAAACTTTGTGGGCTTCCAGTGTAGTTTAACCACATGAGAGAACCCGAGTAAGACCCCCCAGAAAGAATCAGTCAACCCAGAGAATTGTGAGAAGTAATAATTTTCTGTTTTAAGTCACTAGGTTTTAGAGTAGTGTGTTCAGCAGCAAATTATTTCAATTATTTATTGCTGTATAATACTCAATCCCAAAGTTTAATGGCTTAGAACAAAAACAATGTATCATTTCTCACCATGCTGGGATAACTGGGTGGTTATTCTGCTTCATGTGGTGTCAGCTGAAGAGCTGGGATGAGAGAAAGTTTCGAAATTATCTCATTCTCACGGCTGGCCGCTGGGGCTGGCCATTGGTTGGGAGTTTAGCTGGAGTTACCAGCTGGGGTTATTCTCCCCTTTGTAACCCTCTCTCTACCTTGCTCCTTAAGCTTCCTTGCAACGTGGTGGCTAGTATGTGGCTAGTTTTCAAGAAGAGGCATTTCAAGAGGAGAAAGCAGAAGTTGCAGGTCACTTACATAGCGTCACTTCTGCCACATTCTGTCAAAACAGGTCACAGGACCAGCTCAGATCCAATGTGAGAGGGCTAATGGAGAGAGCCCTAAGAGGTGTTGTTTGTTGGAAGCCATCTTTGGAGGCTAACTGCTGAATTCTACAGTTTTTTCTCAGTCTGAATTCTACAATTTTTTCCAAAATTTCATTCAGTAATAAAAAAAAAATATTTTTCCATCTCCTTTTCCAGTGGCTTTCTATTTTCCATTTTCTAATCCTCTATAAGGAATAACATGTGTATATAAACATTTAATTTTTTTTTCTTTCCAACTTTGAAGGGTAATTAATATAAATAGTATTTTAGTTTAGATTTTGTTGCATTTTTTCAGTTGAAAATGTCTGATTGTGGTAAAAAATACATATGAACTTTATTACCTTAACCATTTTTCAAGGTACATACAGATCAGAAGTGTTAAGGATATTTACATCGCCATGCAACAGGTCTCTAGAACTTTTTCATCTTGTCAAACTGAAACTTCATACCCATTAAACACCCCCTGCCCACTTCCCCCTCCTAATGATTTTTCAATTTTAAATAATGTTAAATAATTTTAATTGACTTTTATGATTATGAAATTTCTATAGCAACAAAAACCAATGGCTATAATTAGCATACCATTAAATTATAGTTTTTAATTTATGTCAATTTAATTCTCATTTATTATTTATAGTTATTACATCACAACTCATATCACTCAAAATGGAAATATTTGTAGCTTTAAGTTGAGAACTCAGCAATGCCATCCTGGTATAGTAAAGAAGAAGCAGATTCTACAAATTGCATTATAACGTGTCAAATCGCTCAGGTATTAACAGTAGTAAGACGTTTGCTTTAAAGATACACATCAGTGTATCAGTTGAAAAAGCATCTTCTTGGGGCGCCTGGGTGGCTCAGTCGGTTAAGCGTCCGACTTCGGCTCAGGTCATGATCTCACGGTCCATGAGTTCGAGCCCCGCATCGGGCTCTCTGCTGACAGCTCAGAGCCTGGAGCCTGTTTCAGATTCTGTGTCTCCCTCTCTCTCTGGCCCTCCCCTGTTCATGCTCTGTCTCTCTCTGTCTCAAAAATAAATAAACATTAAAAAAAAAAGAAAAGAAAAAAAAGAAAAAGCATCTTCTTATTTAGATGTACGGGTCATTTCGATATTGTTGGATCAAAAAGGTCTTTCAATGATCAGACTTGCTCCTTTGAAACCAGTTCCAAACCTGTGCTAACACATCTGCATTGTCAGCTGCACTGTCTCCTCCTTAGGTCCTCATTATCCGACCTTATTCTGCTCCATTAGCCTATCTGTCCTTTCCCCGAAACTTCTTTGGGCTTCAATGTACCCTATATAAGGCTGCCAAATTAATTACCCTAAAGCCAAGTTCTGATCTTGTCAACCACAACTGGAAAAGACTTAATGAATTTCTTGGCTTAAAACAGTGATTCTCAAATGCTGTCGGACGTTGGAATCAACTTGGAGAGCTTTTAAATATTCTGGTGCCCAAGACATACTGCAGTCTAATTAAATCAGAAACTCACAGTGGTGGAGCGGGGTGGGAATGAGACTGAGGCATTGGTGGTTTTTAAACACTCCAGGCGATTCTACTGCACAGTCAAGGTTGAGACGTGAGGCTTAGAAGAGCAGTTAATTAGGGGTAACATTAGCCCCATCTGTGAAGCTTTAACAAGTACAGATGTCTGCTTCCTCACTTTCTTCTTGCCCCGCCCCCGCCCCCCCCCCCCCCCCCCCCCCCCCCGCCCAGGTAAAAAACAGCAAATGGTAAGAATGAATTTGGGCACTTTGTCTTTTTAAAGGCCCACATAGGACTTTGTTGCTGCTTTATTGAGAACCATCAGCCTAGACTAATTAAAGATAACCTAATCAGATTGAGATTTTTGAAGATATTGCTGGATTATGGTGATATAATGAGGTGGGAACCAAGCATGAGAACTCCTTGTTCCATCTATAAATGAGAAACAACAAACATTACATTTAACACCGATGGCTTTACTTTTATTTATTTATTTATTTATTAAAAAAAAAATTTTTTTTTTTGTAACGTTTATTTATTTTGGGGACAGAGAGAGACACAGCATGAATGGGGGAGGGGCAGAGAGAGAGGGAAACACAGAATCGGAAACAGGCTCCAGACTCTGAGCCATCAGCCCAGAGCCCGACGAGGGGCTCGACGAGGGGGCTCGACGAGGGGCTCGACGAGGGGCTCGACGAGGGGCTCGACGAGGGGCTCGACGAGGGGCTCGACGAGGGGCTCGACGAGGGGCTCGACGAGGGGCTCGAACTCACGGACTGCGAGATCGTGACCTGAGCCGAAGTCGGACGCTCAACCGGCTGAGCCACCCAGGCGCCCGATGGCTTTACTTTTAGAAGCAAGAGGTAATTGTGATGCGCGCTGGGTGTTATATGTAAGTGATGAATCCCTAAATTCGACTCCCGAAACCAGTATTACACTGTAAATTAATGAACTAGAATGTAAATAAAATT